>NW_007378202.1:108265-136143 GCF_000475195.1 Diaphorina citri
AAGACCTCTGGAGTCAATTTCTTGGAAAACGAGATATTCATTTCGTTCATTGTCAAGAATGATTAACATAATCGAATTAATGTGTGGATAATGGTTTGGAGTTTTTCAAATGGAGAAATGGATCAAATAACTTTACTAGTGGATCTACTAGCTTATTACGTACGAATTTCTTACACGGAAAGGCTTATACGGGCCCGAAAGGGCAGATTGAGCACAAAATCTAAGATTTTTTCATGTGTTGATCATAATATATTTTTATTACTTTCTATTATCATTACGTATAGGGAACCTATACAAGGTAATGAGAAAGTATTTATTATTATTATTATTATTATTATTATTATTATTATTATTATTATTATTATTATTATTATTATTATTATTATTATTATTATTATTATTATTATTATTATTATTATTATTATTATTATTATTATTATTATTATTATTATTATTATTATTATTATTATTATTATTATTATTATTATTATTATTATTATTATTATTATTATTATTATTATTATTATTATTATTATTATTATTATTATTATTATTATTATTATTATTATTATTATTATTATTATTATTATTATTATTATTATTATTATTAAAATTGTACCATTCGAGAATTCTGTTAAATATGGCGAAAAGGAAACTAACAGATATTCAAACTAAAGGTGAACGACAAATTTCCATTATTATCTTTTTTAGGGGATGTGCCACATTGACTGCCAAAGAAAATAGCTCAAATCACAATTCATAAGATAATGAACAAAAGACAAATTGGTATTTTGACATCTCCACTAATTTCCGTCTCTCTCTCTCTCTCTCTCTCTCTCTCTCTCTCTCTCTCTCTCTCTGTAGTTACACATTTTTCCTTTATTTTCCAACATGGAGTACGTTTATCCTTCAGTTGTTATAGATTCACCATTATTAAATCTAAAGAGTATCTTATCATAAAAAAGGAAAATTATAAATGCAACCAAAACCGGTTTGCTCCAAGAGAGCTGTACAAAAGCGATTTTCTAAATCGTAAAATACTCTGACCATTTAACACCCTTCTATTTGGGATGTGAGGATTACTGGGAGAAGGGGGACATGGAGATTAGAGGACAGCAGTGACGGAGGATGGAAGGAAATTTAGGGGATTAATCCTTGAAGAAGAATTAAGAGCCCCTGAAGCCTGGCTCTAAAAACCTGAATTTGATTTTCCATCAAAATGGAGTTTTGTTGATTTCTTTTCAGGATGAAGCTCTAGGTCTCAGTAGCTCAGTGAACTTTGGGACCTTTTCTCTCTCTCTCTCTCTCTCTCTCTCTCTCTCTCTCTCTCTCTCTCCCTCTCTCTCTGAGCCTGGCTCTAAAAACCTGAATTTGATTTTCCATCAAAATGGAGTTTTGTTGATTTCTTTTCAGGTTGAAGCTTTTTGGTCTCAGTAGTTCAGTGATCTTTAAAACTATCTCTCTCACTCACTCAAAAGTAGTTAGTTAGGTTCCAGAAAATGATGGATTTAATGAAAACTTTTATCAGTGTAAGGAAGCTAAAATTTGAACAGACTTGAGAAAACAAAGGAGAAAAATAGAAAATTTACCAATACCTATTAGGAAAATTGATTTACTTGGTCATCTCAATTGAATAGGTAAACATAGATCAGTCAAAAAGGAAAATCCCCTCTGATTTTAACCCTTTCACTCACCCCCAAAAATCAACCCTTCGCTACTGATTTGATGGAAAATAAATTTTGAATTGAACAGACTCGAGAAAACAAAGGAGAAAAAATAGAAAATGCATAAATGCCCATCAGGAAAATTGGTTAACTTGCTCTTCTCAATTGAATAGGTAAACATAGATCAGTCAAAAAAGGAAAATCCCCTCTGATTTTAACCCTTTCACTCACCCCCAAAAATCAACCCTTCGCTACTGATTTGAAGAAGATCCTCTCCCATTATTCCCGAATAACAGTTCAAGTATCTGGGTTACTCCCCTTCCTTGCAGTATATTCAGTAAAATATTATGTACCCTCCAGGTCTTTTCACAGAAAAATAGATACAATAGGTGAATAGGAGATTTTTCATAGGGGACAGCATCCAATTTGATGCTACTTTTCACTCTTATTAAAATCAATCATGGCCGACAATTTTGTTGATAGTGTTACTTGTTATGATCTTTATATCTATGTAATTTAACTCGTTGTGTATACAGCATATATAGTAAAATATGTACCCTCCAGGTCTTTTCACAGAAAAATAGATACAATAGGAGATTTTTCATGGGGGACAGCATCCAATTTGATGCTACTTTTCGCCCTTATTAAAATCAATCATGGCCGACAATTTTGTTGATAGTGTTACTTGTTATGATCTTTATATCTATGTAATTTAACTCGTTGTGTATATATTTTGCTTACATCTATGTAATTTAGCTTCCTATGTGCATTATATTTCTTATATCTATGTAATTAAGCTTCCTATGTACATATATTTCATAGATCTACCTATATGTATGTAATTAAACTCGCTTTATGTACATATTTCTTATTTTATACATAATTTATTATGTATGCTGATATTGTTGATGTATTTAGTATAACAAGATGATATGGCACGTCAGTTTGTATTAATGGGTGTACAAAATCCATTTGATGTCTCAAAGCTTTAATGAAGTTTAATGGGTTCAAAGAGAAAAAAAAGTGATGTGATAAAAAGAAGGTACGAATACGTCAAAACTTAATGGTTGAAGATCAAACCTATCAATGGGCTGTCACATAGTTTGATGGGTAAATTGATACGTATGGGATACATTGATGTGATTATTGGATACATTGATGTGGTCTTCATCGATAGGTAACCAGGCAACTGCTCAGTCTTTGAAAATAATTATTATTAACCAATCAGTTATTCAAAATTGTCATTCATGATTTTCAAAGACTACCTATCCAGGCATCTCCACCAATATTGGTGGATGTGTTAGATTCACAATTCATAATTCGCAACATCAGTTGCCTAATTAGACAAAGATCTGATCAACTAACTACACCTACTTTGTAGAAATAAAACAAAGGGGACTGATGTTTTCAGTAATCTAGGAATCTCCACTAATAATATTGGTGGATGTGTCAAATTCCAAGTGATGTGATAAAAAGAAGGTACGAATACGTCAAAACTTAATGGTTAAAGATTAAACCTATCAATGGGCTGTCACATAGTTTGATGGGTAAAGTGATACGTATTGGCTACATTGATGTGATTATTGGATACATTTGATGTGGTCTTCATCGATAGGTAACCAGGCAACTGCTCAGTCTTTGAAAATAATTATTATTAACCATTCAGTTCTTAAAAATTGTCAAAAAGCGCTAGAACGCGGGTTCGATCCCAACCCGGGGCGGATTTTATCCTACAGGGATAAGGTTCGTTCTCGGAACGGCTGGCTTTCTCCTATCCTGTCTTACTTCTCTCTTCGATTTCGGGACGACACGACCTTAGCAGTTCCCCCTATAAAACTTCGAAAAAAAAAAAAAAAATGTCAGAAAATAATAATAAAATTTATAATGAATTATAAATTAATAATGTCTGATCATAAATAAATTAGGCATTCAATGCGAATCCATTTCTCATTTCTCCTGTTTAATTGTTCTGAATCACCCTTTAAGTTTTAAACAACGTGTTTATTTGTTTGTATTTTATTTATTTGTTTGTTTATTTACATAATTTCTCCATACATCACCTACATGGTCTGAGCAGTGCGTTTCGGTTAAAAATGTTGACATCTGCATTATACGGGCTATATCGATTCATCTGATGACTTAAACCTAGTACACACCGGAAAAAAATGTTTCGCAACAGTTGAACAAATGTTGCGAATGTTAAGCAACTTTCAAGACAAACACTTCGTACATACTCGTACTAAAAGACAAGGAAAATGTTTCTGGACTAAGTCTGGAGACTACTGAAGAGTAAAAAAGGTGCTGGATTGTTGAGAAACAATGTTTTGCTGTGGAAATGTTGCTGGTGTGTACCCGGCACTACAATAAAATTTATTCTATTCTTTTTAATTCCATTCTACTCTATCAGTAATGTGCAATATGTATACCTACATAATTATCTACTTGTCATTCTAAAGGTGCTTTTTTATGACACATCTGCCTTGTAAGCGCTAGGTCATGGGTTCGATTTCCGCCCGGGGTGATCTTTATCCTCTTGTTGCTGGCTACGTAGGTATACAAGCAGCCTTGTGAGGACGGTTCTGTTCTCTTGAGGCTGGTTTCAATTTTTTCTTTCCTTTGCCTTCTTGTTCTTTTGCTTCTTCTTCCTCTTTTTTCCCCTCCTCTTCTTCCAATCCTTCTTCTGTTGAACATTTAATCCAACTAGTCTATCCCTCCTTCACATTTTTCTCATCCATCTTTCGAATGTTTGTTGTTACCTGGACTATTAGTTTCCTATAACGTGAGGTCTATTGTGTGTGTTTTGGAGTGTGCTTACATTGTTTCTTTGATAGATTAAGACACTAAGGTACAATATCTATCCCTACTATTATTAGTACTATTATACCTGATAGATAGATAGGTGTACTCGTAGGGTGGGTACACGAGTATATTAAAGTATATGTACGTAGTTATGTTTACGTTGTTTTATTGTTTGAATGGTTTCCACATACTTTCCTAGTACCTTAAGATACTTTCGTAATCCATAGAACATAATATCTTTCATAGGTATTGTTTTTATCTTCAAATATCTACTTTTTTAATTGAATTTCCAGCATCTTTTGTTTTCTCTCTTAGCATCAGGTCATTTCTGAGCAGTTTCTTTAGGTCTGGGATTGTTTTGATCTTTTGTTTCTATTAATATTATGTATTGTTGCCATTGTTCTTCTTGTGAAATCGTTTCCCAATCATCAAAAACTTTAGATATTGTTTTGGATATTTTGGGATGGCGTTGTTTAGATATTTTGGATGATGGTGTTTCAAGGTATTTTATATGGTGTTAGGTATTGGTATATTTTGGTTTGGCGTTGTCAAAGTTTATTATAGGAGTTATCATTTTTTTTTTATATACATATGTATACTTGTTCAAATTTATCTACACACATATCTTTCAATTGTTTCATGAATACCTAGAGCTTTTGTTTGTACTTCAATGACCATCAATGTACCTACAATATGTACATAGGTGTTGTCCTTCTCCATTCGATTCCAGAAGACGCAATATTCTAGAAGAGTAAAGAAAGTGTTTCTAAAGAAAGCAAAAACTTGAAAAGACGAAACAGAAAAGAAACAAATAAAAAAAAAATATGAAGAGAGAAGAACATCCGATTTACAGTCAACTGATGAAACGCTCAAATACAATAGCATGCAAAAAGGGGCGTACAGATAGAAAGAAGAGGGAGAGAAAGAAGAGGAGAAGAGGGAGAGGAAGAGGAGGAGAGAGGAAGAGGGAGGAGAGAGGAAGGAAGGAGAGGAAGAGAAGAGAGGGAGGAGGAAGGAAGGAGAGGAAGAGAAGAGAGGGAGGAGGAGGAAGGGGAGGAAGAGAAAGAGAGAGAGGGGGGGAGAGAAAGAGGGAGAGAGAGGGGAAAGAATGAGTAAGATTTAAATAATTCTCAAACCATACACCGGGAATTTTACATGTTACATAATTCGACTAAAAATTAACCCTCATATAACCCGGAATTGACCGTGCTTAGCTGCTTAGCCGCATCTTTCATGTAGATGAAGTTTAGTTCTTTCAATTCCCAACCTTAGATTATTATTATTATTTTTTTTTTTTTTTTTTTATTTTTTATCTTCATGAAAAAAATTACAAAAAAATATGAAAACTGTCCATTAATTCTTTTTTTCTTCTTTTTTTTTTCACATTCCCAAATGTCAGCAATTTTTCAACAAAGACCAGAGGCCATTTTGTAGAGTTTTTTTTATCATTATTATTTTTACTTTAATGTTATTAATCTTGTCTGTGATGAAATATGTATGTTTCATCTCGTCACAAAATGTATGTATGATATCCGCTGGAATTGTGTGACAGAACTGTAGACCTCTTGCAGTAAAAGAAGAAGAAGAAGCAAACGAAGAGTAAGTAGGGTAAGTGTACCATTTATTCGCCCACCTAAAAAACGTACCCTTTATTGGCCCACCTGTACCATACGCCACATAAGTCTGATCTCGACGAACTTTTTCAAGATCTAATTTTATCAAAAGAAAGGGCTTAAAGAATGCTATCAAACCAGTAGTATTCCAAAATTGTAGTCATAAAAACAACAATCTGGTGTGAACATCACACGACTTTCCTTATCCTATTGAATGATGCTTATTTGAGTGTTCTTTTACCCTAACTTTTACAATATCTCTAACCGTTTTGTCGCTATAGCTGAAAACCGCCAAAAAACGGTCGAAATCTGTACAAAAGCGGTCAAAATACCGCCAAGCGCAGCAACCATCTCAACCAAACGTTTCGTGTCGCATCCTGATCCTCCAGAAATTCATGAAATCGTCAAGATATGTAGGTATAAATCTGAGAACTCTCACTTCATCCATTCAACTAGGTGCATGGGAATTAATAGGTAGGTATCTAAGGAAATTAGGAAAGATACAAAATAATTTACTTAAAAGAACAATGACAGTAGAGTGTCGAGTGTCGTTTAACAGTAAAACTATAAAATTCCGAAACCACCCTGTCAGAGGGAGACCACTGACACAAAACTATGTTTTCGAACCTGAAAATTGTAACCGGAAAAACAAAGTGGAAGTAGCGGCAACAGGGGATAATTAATTTGTCAACTACACCTGACAACACTGCAGGGCTAACTGAAACTTTGGGGGCAAGTGGTGAACTTGTGTCGAATTGAGAGGGTCAAAATGTCAAGGGTGTATGGAACTATGGAGTGACTGAAAAGTTGTGTTCGATTATGTGACTTTTAATTCAGTCATCATACGAAATTTCTCTTTGGACTAGTTTGGACTAGTAGTGGGTGTGGTAGGGGACCATTGTTAAACGCCTATCTTGTCGCCGAAGGGAGAGTAAAACCCTCCGTCACTAAAAACCTTTAGCACTTTAGTTGCCTTAAAATCTGCAGATTTTCGTGGTACCTGCCTCGGTGGTGTAGTGGTTAAGGCGCCCGCCTGGTAAACAGGAGGGCGTGGGTTCAATCCCAGCCGAGGTATGGAATTTTATCCTCATATAATTTGAGAATTTGACCATTAATTTACTATTTTTTTTTTCAAGAGGTTTGACAGAGGGAACTGTAACTGTTAAGGCTTTACCGCCCCGAAATCGAAGAGAGAAGGAAGACAGGATAGGAGAAAGCCAGCCTTTCCCAGAACAAACATTATAGGTACCTACATTCAGGATAAAATTCGTCTCGTGCGGGAATCGAACCCGCGGCTTAGCGCTTACAAAATACCCAATTTAATGGTGAAGGAATTGAACGATACAGAGTATACCAACACTACTATTCAATATTCGAATGTAATTATACCGCAACACCAATCTTGATATTGTCATATTATTTGTTCATATGAAGGAAGAATTGTAAGTCCATCACACCCACCAATATTAGTGGAGATGTCTGAATATCCACACCAATATTACATGGTAGAGATGTCTAAATTTCCACATCAATCGATGTTAGTGGAAAAAAAACTTCCAAGTTGAAGCCTTTCTCTAGCCTAGCCAATAACTGGGCTCGGCCTGAACCTCCAATACCTAATAGACCACTAGGGTCATTCTTTTGATCGTTTTGATTCGAAAATTTAGAATCAAAGACCTCTGGAGTCAATTTCTCGGAAAACGAGATATTCATTTCGGTTCATTGTCAGGAATGATTAACATAATCGAATTAATGTGTGGATAATGGTTTGGAGTTTATCAAATGGAGAAATGGATCAAATAACTTAACTGGTGAATCAACTCGTACTTTCTATGGTACGTATCCGTAATTACGTACTACTACGGTATCACTATCACGGAAAAAGGTCCTTACGAGCCCCAATAGGCAGTAGGCTGGATTGTGGTCCCAAAATCTGAAGAGGAAAGTTCCTTTATAGTTGAACATATTTTTATCAAAGTGGACCGACCGTTCAATAGATATCTATGGCGAAACAAATAGATAGAAAGACAGATAGTCAAACTAAGGGAGAAATGGTAGAGTTCAAACTTGGAATTATGGGAAGTTGGAAACCACTTACCTACTTCGTTCAGATTTTTTTTTTCTTTTTAGTGGATGTGCCATTTTTACATCCTCTAGCAAAGAAAATAGCAACAAAAGGGGAAATTAGTTTTTTTTTTTCTTAAAACAGCTCAACTTATAAAGAAAGGGACAAAAGCCCAAATTAGTACCTATTTTGACATCTCCACTAATCTCTCTCTCTCTCTCTCTCTCTCTCTCTCTCTCTCTCTCTACCTCTTTCTTTGTAGGTACGTGAACACATTTTTCTCCTTTAATTTTTCAACATGGAGTACGTTTATCCTTCAGTTTTACAGATTCACCATTATTAAATTTAAAGAGTATCTTATCACAAAAAAAAGGAAAATTATAAATGCAACTAAAACCGGTTTGCTCCAAGAGAGCTGCATGTGAATAGTTGATCCCATGGGATTTTTCACGCCGAATCGAATGGTGAAACTTTTAGAACTGTCCGACTTGATGGCGTTGTTTAGATATTTTGGATGATGGTGTTTCAAGGTATTTTAGATGGTGTTAGGTATTGGTATATATTTTGGATTGGCGTTGTCAAAGTTTATTATAGGAATTATCATTTTTTTATACATATGTATACTTGTTCAAATTTATCTACATACATATCTTTCAATTGTTTCATGAATAGAGCTTCTGTTTGTACTTCAATGACCATCAATGTACAATATGTACATAGGTATTGTCCTTCTCCATTCGATTCCAGAAGACGCAATATTCTAGAAGAGTTAAGACAGTGTTTCTAAAGAAAGTAAAAACTTGAAAAGACGAAACAGAAAAGAAAAAAATAAAAAAAGATGAAGAGAAGAGAAGAACATCCGATTTACAGTCAACTGATGAAACGCTCAAATACAATCGCATGCAAAAAGGGGCGTACAGATAGAAAGAAGAGGAGAAGAGGGAGAGGAAGAGGAGAAGAGGAGGGGGAGAAGAGGAAAAGGAAGGGGAGAAGAGAGGAAGAGGAAGGAAGGAGAGGAAGAGAAGAGAGGGAGGAGGAAGAAAGATAAGGAGAAGGGGGGAAGAGAGAAAGAGGGAGGAGGAGAAAAGAGAAAGAAGAGGGGGAGAACTGGAGAAGAACGAATAGGAAGAAGAAAAGAGAGGAAGAGGAAGGGGAGAAGAGAGGAAGGAAGGAGAGGAAGAGAAGAGAGGGAGGAGGAAGAAAGATAAGGAGAAGGGGGAGAAGAGAGAAAGAGGGAGGAGGAGAAAAGAGAAAGAAGAGTGGGAGAACTGGAGAAGAAGGAATAGGAAGAAGAAAAGAGAGGGAAATGAAGAGAAGGAGGTGGAGGAGGAGGAGGCGGGTGCACCTTTCAAAAACAGAAACGGCAAAAACAGAATCTCGAAAACAAGAAACGATATTCCTCTCTTCCAATATAAGGGAGAAGCTGATTTTGAAAGCAAACTTTCGCAACAAAACAAATCCAACACAACATCCCTGTGCAAGATGATGACGGCTTTATGTTGAGCACTAGGAATAGAAATACCAAAATACCATCCACTAGAAACGCCAGCTAGCAGCTAGAATACCATCCACTGGAAATAGTAAATACCACTACACGCGGGACCTGAGAGTTGGTATAGAAACTAATAATTGCGTGACAGTAAAAAATCGAGCCACAAAACACGAGGAGACAGGCAAGACAAATGTGTAAACTGGCGAAGGAAAAAGATTGTGGTTTAACCATTCTGGAAGCCATATTGTTCTGCACGAAATAGGGGAAGGTAGGGCGAACCCGTGCCCGCGAGTAAATTAGGGGAACCCTTTTTCAATGCTTTTTATATAATCCCTTTTGCAGTGCTTCCAACCCCATTAAATTTCTTGTTCAATGCCGTCAAACAAATCTTAACCTACATGTAGTACCTACGGCAACCCAAGTGCCTATGTAGTACATATAGAAACTCAGGCTAAATAAGGTTAATGAGAGTACTGTAAGTTAGCTTGTCGCCGATTAGATCTTGAAACAGTCACTAAAAAGCAGTTTTACTGTGACGTTAGATTCGTAGAAGCATACGAATCCATCTTTTGGGGCAGTTGCGACTACGACCTAAGCCTCGGAGTGGGCTTTTTGTGAATGGAGTTAAGCTGGTTCCTTACTAAGCTCAAAGATCTGGGCGATACTGTGATGTTAAACCACTATCAGAAAGAAAAATCTTAGGGTGCCTATGTAGTACATAGAAACTCAGGCTAAATAAGGTTAACGAGAGTACTGTAAGTCGCCGAATAGATCTTGAAACAGTCACTAAAAAGCAGTTTTGCTGTGACGTTAGATTCGTAGAAGCATATACGAATCCATCTTTTGGGGCAGTTGCGACTACAACCTAAGCCTCGGAGTGGGCTTTTGGTGAATGGAGTTAAGCTGGTTCCTTACTAAGCTCAAAGATCTGGGCGATACTGTGATGTTAAACCACTATCAGAAAGAAAAAAAATCTTAGTCACTATGCTCATGAGTTAAAAACAATCATGCAGGAAAAAACAGGGTTCCAGTTTTGCACCACTTTCCCCTATCACAGAAATTAGAATCGATATTGATTTGCCGCGGGCAATAATTCCATCTATCTTCTTGCTGGCAGCCATGCAGGCATCTCCGAGAGAATATTATAGGTACTGCCCCGATCAGTGTTAATGCCTTCAATATTCACAATGGTAAATCGACTGAATCCGTGATGATGGTGAATCAATAAAATTTTATTCGTCAGAATCGTCAGTGTTGATTGGTGAAGAGAAGAGTTCGTCTACATGTTTTTCACCAACGTTTTTATTTTGTAACAATGAAACAACTGCTGCATTGGACTCTTGTGGTCTGTGTCGTAGCATACCCATCCATTGCCCACATGGTCACCGATCTGGATACGTTTAAATTCCCAGCTTAATGCAGACAACATGTCCATTAGGATAGTAGATTTATGCAGGGATAGAAAGAAAAAGTCAATTTCAATAACAATAACTCCTTTACAACTTACAACATTGTTAAGGCAATCGCAAAATAACTCCTCTACGACATTGTTATTGTTAAGGCTTATCTTTATCTCTTAATCTTGAAATCAACAAAATCTTGAAACAAATCTCTTTTTTTGCAGACTTAGAGTTTGTCATTATTTTTTTGGCAGAAGCTCCCTGCGTCATCTTGCTCATAGGCAATGCTGCAGATCCATATCTTTCTTGAGTTTTTGGGTCACCGATCTGGATACGTTTAAATTCCCAGCTTAATGCAGACAACATGTCCATCAGGATTTCAGGATAGTAGATTTATGCAGGGATAGAAAAAGTCAATTTCAATAACAATAACTCCTTTACAACTTACAACATTGTTAAGGCAATCGCAAAATAACTCTTCTACGACATTGTTATTGTTAAGGCTTATCTTTATCTCTCAATCTTGAAATCAACAAAATCTTGAAACAAATCTCTTTTTTGCAGACTTAAAGTTTGTCGTTATTTTTTTGGCAGAAGCTCCCTGCGTCATCTTGCTCATAGGCAATGCTGCAGATCCATATCTTTCTTGAGTTTTTGGACAAGTGCCCACAACTTCATGTTATTTATGGCTATGCCATCTTTTTCAATTTTTCTTCCTTCATCATTTTTTTTTTTCAACTAGATCGAACCCGCGGCCTAGCGCTTACAAGGCAGACGCACCACCAACTTAGCTAACTAGGCTGGCTTTAGCACTTTAGTTGCCTTAAAATCTGCAGATTTTCGTGGTCCACCCGTCTTGTTATTCCGTATCCCCATTTGTAATATTGAAATGCACCAAATAACTAAACATTTGATTTTGTAGGTGCAACAAGTTCAGTTACACCCTGTATCCTAGGTAGGAATAATAGGTACAGTAGTTATAAATAACATTAACATAGGTGGAATAGTAATAATACAGTAGGTACATCATGTTAAGATACTCGGGGTCCAATGTGCTGGAAAACATGTGATCTTTACAGCGTGTTTCTTCGGGTTTTTGAATATTAAAATCAAATTAAGAATCTAGTCAAGCGACTAATCACACGGTCGTGATGAGAATGGAATACTGGTGCTCCATGATATTGTTGTGCTCGTTGGTACGTGGAAATAAGACAGGGGATCAGGGACGGTTTAAAACGGGGATTTTATTATTATTGTTTTTTATTCATTATTATTATTATTATTATTATTTTTAGGTTTGTTGGATGGAACTGTAACTGCTATAGTCTTATCGTCCCGAAATCGGAGACAGCAGAAGGATAGGATAGGAGAAAGCCAGCCGTTCCGAGAACGAACCTTATCTGTTTAGGATAAAATCCGCCCCGGGCGAGAATCGAACCGGCTTGCAAGGCAGACGAGCGACCTTCCACGCTAACTATGCTGGCAATTTAAGGGTTTTAAAAATCCTGATGCTTTCCCCGCCACACACGTTCAGAAAATCTGAGAGTGAATGACGAGCATTAGAGCTTAAAAAGAGTTGTACTGATGATGACTGAGGTCTGAGGTCCCATCTTTCCGAAAGAACTTCATCTGGTTTACATGTTTAGGATAAAATTCGCCCCGCGCGGGAATCGAATCCGGGACATAACGCTTACGAGGCACTCGAGACAGGCTCTACATTCAAAATTAACATTTCTTATGAACGCCTGGTAACTATTAAAGTATGCAATGTGGTACACACTTTTAATGAAACGTTCGTCAGTCGTCACCCAAACTAGGCCTATGGTGGATTTCACCAATATTTTTTTAGCTTCTAGAAGGCCTGTTAAGCTAACAGCCCGTTAAGTTCCATTTGATTTATACACGCTTAACAGGGCTGTTAAGCTAACAGGCTGTTAGGAGCTAAAAAAAAAAAGATTGGTGAAACCCACCACTAGTAGGTACAAAAAAAAATGCAAATGCAAAGGGGTTTCTATTCTTCTAACATCTAACCTATCACTAACCTCACACCCCTTGAAGTAATGCTAAATCTGTTCCAAGTTACATAAAAAAAACTTCACACCCACCCTTCTCTCTCTCCCCCAGGTGCACGGAGCCAGCGGCAAGCTGTCTCCCACCTCCATGCTGGACGGGTCGTGTCGTACCGGTTACGAGAGTGACGATTCCAACTCCTCCTCCACCACCTCCATCAGCGTGATAGACCCTGCCCACAAGACTGACTTCGCCAAAACCGACTCAAACCGTACAACTGTCGCGTATCAGGCTGTGATAAATCCTATACCCATCCTAGCTCATTAAGAAAACATATGAAGGTAAGTGAAGCCTATGGACTGGCCTTTAATATTATTCCAATAATAATAAAAACGGTAAGAATAATGTTAATACATAGGATGTCTAATATAAACCTAACAAATACTGGCCTTTAACCTTTAATTCTGTAATTCATATACCTAAAGCCTAAAAAAAAAATTTGGGTCAATCAGAACTGAACATTTTTTTAAAAGAGTTGTACTGATGATGACTGAGGTCCCATCTTCCCGAAAGAACTTTATCTGGTTTACTTGTTTAGGATAAAATTCGCCCCGCGCGGGAATCGAATCCGGGACATAACGCTTTCGAGGCACTCGAGACAGGCTCTACATTCAAAATTAACATTTCTTATGAACGCCTGGTAACTATCAAAGTATGCAATGTGGTGTACATTTTTAATGAAACGTTCGTCACCCAAACTAGACCCATGGTGGATTTCACCAATATTTTTTTAGCTTCTAGAAGGCCTGTTAAGCTAACAGCCCGTTAAGTTCCACTTGATTTATACACGCTTAGCAGGCTCTACATTCAAAATTAACATTTCTTATGAACGCCTGGTAACTATTAAAGTATGCAATGTGGTGTACACTTTTAATGAAACGTTCGTCACCCAAAGTACCCAAACTAGGCCTATGATGGTGGATTTCACCAATATTTTTTTAGCTTCTAGAAGGCCTGTTAAGCTAACAGCCCGTTAAGTTCCACTTGATTTATACACGCTTAACAGGGCTGTTAACCTATCAGGCTGTTAGGAGCTAAAAAAAAGATTGGTGAAACCCACCACTAGTAGGTACAAAAAAAAAAATGCAAAGGGGTTTCTATTCTTCTAACATCTAACCTATCACTAACCTCACACCCCTTGAAGTAATGCTAAAGCTGTTCCAAGTTACATAAAAAAAAACCTCACACCCACCCTTCTCTCTCCCCCAGGTGCACGGAGCCAGCGGCAAGCTGTCTCCCACCTCCATGCTGGACGGGTCGTGTCGCACCGGCTACGAGAGTGACGATTCCAACTCCTCCTCCACCACCTCCATCAGCGTGATAGACCCTGCCCACAAGACTGACTTCGCCAAAACCGACTACCCGATCAGCAAAACCGACTACCCGATCAGCAAAACCGACTATTCGATCAGCAAAACAGACTACCCGATCAGCAAAACCGACTACTCAATCAGCAGCCTCAAAAGCGACTACGCCCTGAAGGAGTTCAGTCAGAAAGAATACTCGAAAGACTAGACTACTCGATCAGCAAAACCGACTACTCAATCAGCAGCCTCAAAAGCGACTACGCCCTGAAGGAGTTCAGTCAGAAAGAATACTCGAAAGACTACGCTCTGAGCCAGAAAGAATTCCAGGGAAAAGAGTACTCGAAGGACTATCAAAAAGAGTTCAGTCAGAAAGAATACTCGAAAGACTACAAGGAGTTCAGTCAGAAAGACTACCTCGGGAAGACGGACTATTCCATTAGTAGTCAGCATGACAAGGAGTACTCGAAAGACTATTCCGTCAGCAGTCAGAAGGAGTTTAGTCATATTAAGGCGGACTTTGGACTTCAGCAAAGTCCGATCATGACAAGTCCGCCGCATCACAAGGTGCAAGGAGTACTCGAAAGACTATTCCATCAGCAGTCAGAAGGAGTTTAGTCATATTAAGGCGGACTTTGGACTTCAGCAAAGTCCGATCATGACAAGTCCGCCGCATCACAAGGTGTCCACGCATGCGCAGCTCAATAATAATTTAGGTGAGTCCAGTTAGCATCTTGTTTGGCGACCAGGAGGGCGTAGGTTCAATCCCCACACTAAGAAAAAAACTGTTGCTGACTTTTAAAACTGTTTTTTAAAGAAGAAGAAGAAGAAGAAGAAGAAGAAGAAGAAGAAGAAGAAGAAGAAGAAGAAGAAAACTGTTGCTCACCCAGCCCCATTTAGGCTGGGTGGGGTTAATATGAGCAGACGGTCCCATTTTTACTTTCCTTATCCTATAGGAAGGAAAGTAATGTAATCGGGTCAAATTTTCGATGGTCAGTTTTTAGTGCCAAATACGTTTTGAGGTCCCTAGAGCCTAAATCCAAAGTTTCCAATCATCCTAAGCTGATTGGGAGGCTTACGAAAGACACCGACCCCCAAAATACGTTTTGAGGTCCCTAGAGCCTAAATCCAAAGTTTCCAATCATCCTAAGCTGATTGGGAGGCTTACGAAAGACACCGACCCCGTCTGAACATGGGTAAAGGTGAAGAAAAGGCCCATTCCCCCCATTATTTTTAGCTTTTTTTTTACATTTCATCTAACTCAATTCCCATTTCTTCTCCCCCCCCCAGGTTCCGTTCCCCACCAGCACGTCGACTGGTACGAGCACCCCCACCCACCGCACCACCACTACCACCCCTCCCACCACCACCATCTGATGAGCCAGTTCTGAACATGGGTAAAGGTGAAGAAAAGGCCCATTCCCCCCCATTATTTTTAGCTTTTTTTACATTTCATCTAACTCAATTCCCATTTCTTCTCCCCCCCCAGGTTCCATTCCCCACCAGCACGTCGACTGGTACGAGCACCCCCACCCACCGCACCACCACTACCACCCCTCCCACCACCACCATCTGATGAGCCACCAAACGGCCGCCTACTGAGACATCGCCCCTACTTCTCAATCCCCCTCGCTGTATAATGGTTACGGCCCGCCAAGCGACTACGGAATCTCGTGGCGGCCTGCTTTGTGATAAACTAGGCCATCCCCTGGCCTTGGCGGTCCGTCAAAATTGTCACTGGTTACTGGACAGAAATCCCCATGTTTTGTAAATTGGATAGGGATTTCAAAAGGAAATTCGTCAAAGAAGCATCTCAAAGAAAAATTAAACCAAATTAATGATATACCTAAGGTCAGCCACTCATCACATAGACCTGACAGGTACACCTCATCAGGTTTGCCTGTCAATATCACTAGCACATAGCTAGTATTCATTTATGTTATTTGATACATGATAATATCTATAATCACTTGTTATACAATACATATATGTATTTGTAAGTATAGTAAAAGAGTGTGACTTGTGACCAGCTTAGTCAACTTGGAGGGTACCGCGTCTTGGAGGGTACCGAGAATTGCCTGTCAGGTCTACCTGATAGTGAGTGGCTGGCCTAAGTGTAAGTGTGTAGGTGCTTTTTTTAGGCTGTCAGCTTGGAAGAAAATGTCCAATTATGGTAGGTAGGTAATAGATTTTTTTCTCCGTCTTTTTTCAACTATCAAATGTTTTTTCAATGATGCAGGCACTGGTCGCCAGGTCGTTCTCTATTGTCAAAGTAGCTATTCTATGATCGGACGAGGCTGAGAGTACTTATAATGCTTGATAGGTATAATTTTTTTCCCTTCATTTGTCATAGTTAGCTTTAATCTAGCCCACTATTACAATTACGTATTTATGATTCGTCTCAAACAAGGGTTTCTAGAAACCAGGTCAAAAAATCATCGATGAATTGTTTAATCAATTGACAATCATACAATGTAATTGGTTAACTTCACTACTGACTTTGTAATCGCCAGTGTAGGCTGAAGATGGCTTTTCTAGTAAGATGTTTATTTAGTTTTTAAAAAGGGCACGACTGGGTGTGTCATCAGCCCTTCAATAATTCTGTAGCATGACCGCAGCGAAATCTAACTGACCATAAAACTGATAACGTAATTTGTACTAAAAAATTTAGTTTCACAAATTGAGAAGTAGGGGGTGTTTTTTTTTCTTCTTATTTTCGTATGAAAATTTTGTATTTCAATATTTGTAGAAAATACAACTATGTAAAATGTAAAAACTGTGTATAAATTACTGAATAAATTTTGTACAAATATAAATATAGAAAATACTATAATGAAAATGATTACAAGAAATCGACTGATACGCGTGATTTTGTTATTTTTCCACTTTCTTTACCCGAGGAAATGAAGAAACCTGGAAAATCAGGCAATTTGAATCGTGGTTAACATGGATGCTTGTGGCACATTCCACTGTTAAACACTATGCTAATTGGTATGACTTGGACTTGAACCATCAACCACCAGACAGGAAGTCCATCGGGCTAACTCAAAAACAATACACTAATGAAGTTGATAAACTTTGCAATATGTATAGAAAAAAAGGGACTAAATGACAGCCTAAAATTAAATAACTTAATCAAGTGGATTGCGTAAATGTGACAGTACTTTCGAAACATACATCGTTAAACAGCCAATGAAATCCACCCCGGGCGGGAATCGAACTCGCGGCCTAGCACTTACAAGGCAGACACGCTACCCTCCAAGCTAACTAGACTGGTATGAATTTTTAATTTTAAATAAAGCAACAAGTTGATCCAAGCCCTGCTCTGATATGGCCATTGTGAATGAAAAATAGTCAGCCCTGTCAGCCTAGTTGGTTGATGGTGCATCTGCCTTGTAAGCGCTAGGCCGCGGGTTCGATTCCCGCCCGAGGCAGAATTTATCCCGAACGGATAATGTTTGTTCTCGGAACGGCTGGCTTTCTCCTATCCTATCTTTTTTCTCCCTTCGGTTTCGGAACGATAAGGCCTAAGCAGTTACAGTTCCCTCTATCAAACCTCTTAAAAAAGCGTACCTACTGCCCTGCTCTGATATGGCCATCATGAAAGTAATCCGTGTTCTTTTGCCTGAACTAATTTGGTTCTACTATGTAAATAAGAGGAATACATATCCTTCAGCTGGATATCTAAAGTGAAAACTATTTGTGATGGTATCAGCTGTTTCTGTCCCAGTTTACAGATACACAGGGCATGAACATTAGAGATGTTCAAAATTCCTGAAAAGTTTTATTGAAATCAGGCATTTACAAAAGAACTTGTGTTCTACTGGTAATAGGTGTTCTTTTGCCTGCACTAATTTGGTCCTACTATGTAAATAAGGGAGATACATATCCTTCAGCTGGATATCTAAAGTGAAAATTATTTGTGCTTTTGTTATGGTATCAGCCAGTGGTGTAGCGTGGTCTACATTCAAGTGTAGGGCTCATGCACAGGTCTACCAAGTCCCATCACAGTACATGCCATTAATATATTTTATGGGCAATAATGTTTTTTCAATGATGTAGGCACTGGTCGCCAGGTCGTTCTCTATTGTCAAAGTAGCTATTCTATGATCGGACGAGGCTGAGAGTACTTATAATGCTTGATAGGTCTTATGGAAGTTACAAGTTCATCTAGTAATCTGTGTTCTTTCGCCTGAACTAATTTGGTTCTACTATGTAAATAAGGGAGATACATATCCTTCAGCTGGATATCTAAAGTGAAAACTATTTGTGCTTTTGTTATGGTATCAGCTGTTTCTGTCCCAGTCTACAA
Source organism: Diaphorina citri (assembly GCF_000475195.1). NCBI lineage: Eukaryota > Metazoa > Arthropoda > Insecta > Hemiptera > Psyllidae > Diaphorina > Diaphorina citri. The sequence continues at coordinate 126,985 of NW_007378202.1, forward strand.
ATACACAGGGCATGAACATTAGAGATGTTCAAAATTCCTGAAAAGTTTTATTGAAATCAGGCATTTACAAAAGAACTTGTGTTCTACTTTGTATAGGTACATATGGTTTTTGGGACTGTGATAAATTGCAGCAGATTTCAAGATATCATCAGGTATGTAGGATTTTTGGGACATTTTTGTTTTAGACACACCAAGGTTTTTTTTTTTTGAAGAAATGATGTATTAACAAATATCTTCATATTTCAATTTGCTATCTATAATACTTCAACATTCTTGAATATTGATCATCAATGGGTCAAGTTATTCCACCACTAAGCTGTAAGAATAAATACATGTAGGTATTAGAAAAAAATCCTTTTTCACTTTTTGTCAAATGAATTTTCCTACTAGTTTCAAGAGCCCCTATTTTTTTGGTAACCCTGGTTTTATTTAAACACTGTGTTTTTTGTACTTTCTTTTCTGAATAAAATAAGTGACATATTTTGATCAGATCTCAATAAATGGTTGATTTCTATGGTTTTTGGGACTGTGATAAATTGCAGCAGAATCTAAGTTATTCATTATGAAGGATTTTGGGGACATTTTTGTTTTAGACACACCAAGGGGTTTTTTTTTTTAAGAAATGATGTATCAACAAATATCTTCATATTTCAATTTGCTATCTATAATACTTCAACATTCTTGAATATTGATCATCAACGGGTCAAGTTATTCTACCACTAAGCTGTAAGAATAAATAAATGTAGGTAGGTATTAGAAAAAAAATCCTTTTTCACTTTTTGTCAAATGATTTTTCCTACTAGTTTCAAGAGCCCCTATTTTTTTTTTTGATAACCCTGATTTTATTTAAACACTGTGTTTTTTGTACTTTCTTTTCTGAATAAAATAAGTGACATATTTTGATCAGATCTCAATAAATGGTTGATTTTTTTTGTAAGGAATTATTTATTTTTTAGGCACATATTTAAATCACCTGTGTAAGCTAAATGAGGCATAGTCTGAGCTCCCTTATCAAAGGAAGTTTGTAGGTAATCTCTATTTTTGTGGAAAAAAAAAGGTGGGGGAGATAAAACACCCTCAGATTTATTTTTTTTCTATGGGACATAAAATAGCATAAGTTCTTGGATTTAAAAAAAAATAGGTGGAAATCTGGAAATACCCTTATTGGGATTTTTCTTTGTGATACCCAAGGCTAGGTTATGTTCAGATAGGCTCTTTTGTTCCGTAAGCACCGATATTACGCATTGCCGGCGTTTTTAACACATCGTGTGAATGCGCTTTGTAGCCGTCGTCATCAAAGGCGCCAAATTTTGAAAATGTAAACAACATTTTTTTAATCGTTATTTTGAAATTTTGTGGCAATTTGTGGAATTTTTTTCGATATTTTTGGGATTTGACCGAATTTTTATTTTTTACTACTAAAAGCCTACATTTTTTATGAAATCAACAAGTTTTCTTAGATATAAGAAAATATAAGTCCATTTTAAGGGTACCAATGTTTGATTCAGTGAAATTTTACAATAGTTGAACATTTTTTTTATTTGAAAGTTAAAACAAACTGCTATGAAAAATGAGTGTGTACAAATCCTTGTCAGAATTCTCAATAGATGATGATCTTTATTTTTTATGAAATCAACAAGTTTTCTTAGATATAAGAAAATAAAAGTCCATTTTAAGGGTACCAATGTTTGATTCAGTGAAATTTTACAATAGTTGAACATTTTTTTTTATTTGAAAGTTAAAACAAACTGCTATGAAAAATGAGTGTGTACAAATCCTTGTCAGAATTCTCAATAGATGATGATCTTTATTTTGTGGAATTTTTTTTTCGAGTTTTTGGGATTTGAGTTTGACTGAATTTTTAAATTTTACTACTAAAAGCCTACATTTTTTTTTATGAAATTAACAAGTTTTCTTAAGAAAATAAGTCCATTTTAAGGGTACCAGTGTTTGATTCAGTGAAATTTTACAATAGTTGAACATTTTTTTTTTTTTATCTGAAAGTTAAAACAAACTGCTATGAAAAATGAGTGTGCAGTACTGCTTGTCAGAATTCTCAATAGATGATGATATTTTTGAAATATTCGAGTCTGTGAGTTCCGTTGTGGTAGACGTGCCTTGGAAATTATGCATATCAAGTCCTATTGAAGAAAAATTACTCAAGGAATCCTGCTTTCAAAGCTATGAGACCAAAATCAAATCAGAACTGTCCAAGAGAAACATCATCGGGAACTGTACAACTTGTCAGGTGAAATGTAGAGTTAGTGACAATGGATTCTCACTGAAAATTATTGTTGATAAAGTACCAGTGCTGCACTGTTTATTCCTAGGATTAGATCAACTCGAAAACAATGAAAACCAACAAAATACAATCAACACAAGATCAAGAAAAAAGTACAAATCTTTCACTCTACTTCTACCCTTGGAAATTATGCATATCAAGTCCTATTGAAGAAAAATTACTCAAGGAATCCTGCTTTCAAAGCTATGAGACCAAAATCAAATCAGAACTGTCCAAGAGAAACATCATCGGGAACTGTACAACTTGTCAGGTGAAATGTAGAGTTAGTGACAATGGATTCTCACTGAAAATTATTGTTGATAAAGTACCAGTGCTGCACTGTTTATTCCTAGGATTAGATCAACTCGAAAACAATGAAAACCAACAAAATACAATCAACACAAGATCAAGAAAAAAGTACAAATCTTTCACACTACTTCTAATACATGGGAAGAAAATGTATGAGAAAACAATGTTACCATTTGTAGAAAATCTACTGTCTTGTCATGTAACAAGCCTGCTCCTTTCCATTCGTGATTACCAATGGATTCTAACCATCACCTCACATTTTATTAATAGTTCATCTGTATTTGACAATCTACTGCATCTACTTCTAATACATGGGAAGAAAATGTATGAGAAAACAATGTTACCATTTGTAGAAAACCTACTGTCTTGTCATGTAACAAGCTTGCTCCTTTCCATTCGTGATTACCAATGGATTTTAACAATCACTTCCCATTTTATTAATAGTTCATCTGTATTTGACAATCTACTGCATTTTATTTACAAACATCCATCAAATGTATCGAAGAAACACAAACTTAGGAGTCTGAAATGAGGGAGGGAAGTTGTTTAATTTGGACGAATAGGACTGAAAACAGAAATGAGTGGCTTCACAGACAAGACCTAACCTTTAGATATTGATGATGAGGACTGAAAAGTCCCTTTGACCCCAACTAGTCAAGTCACGATGGGCATCAAATCATAAATTTTGGTAGGACTTTGTTGTTAAAACTAATTCTATTAAAGAGTCTGAAATGAGGGAGGGAAGTTGTTTAGTTTGGACGAATAGGACTGAAAAGTCCCTTTGACCCCAAATATGAGCAGTCCCTTTGACCCCAACTATGAGCAGTCCCTTTGACCCCAACTAGTCAAGTCACGATGGGCATCAAATCATAAATTTTGGTAGGACTTTGTTGTTAAAACTAATTCTATTAAATAAATGATTTTTTAATCATTAATTATTTGTAGTAAAGCAGAGAGCTTCTTCACAACTTTTGTGGATATCACAGCATTACTAAGTGCTTCATTTTCAGTCAAACCCCCTTTTGCGTTTTTTACTTTCTATTACTACAGTATAGCGGAGCTATACTAGTAATGAAAGTATTGCAATCGGTCCAAATTTTCAAAATCGGGAACACAAACTTATAATGTGTGTTGAGTTTGAAAAAGTGTTGGCACTCTGGAATGATATTTTCAACAAGTTCAAAATTAGTGAAGGTACAATCTCCTCGGGGATGAGTGAGAAATTAAAAGCATCCACGTTGGAACATTTTCAGAATATTTTTACTATTGACCTGTCAAAACTTACACTCTCAGAAATACACGTAGAAGACATCATGAAAGTCCAAGTCAATGTGACAAGTGCTGTAATTTGTATAGAAAACAAAGAAATTGCACCCGCCTTACTTTACTTCTTATTTGTCATGTCCTACAATCAACAGAGTTGGTGAAATCACAAAGAGAATGTTGCATCAATGTGATTGACATACATTTCCAAGAGGCACTGTTGTACTCAGTGTCCTTTATAGCAAACTAAAATCATCACAGAGAGGAGGTTTGTACCTACAGACATGAAGAAAAAAAAAACAAGAACTTGTACTGTCCCCAACTTCTCCAATTACTTTTACCAGGATAAAATCTATTATCTCAAGACATTGCCGGGATTCAATCATTTGATATAGTAGGTACCTACTCACCTACATATTTGTGTTTGCTTTAATGGCATTTGACCAAGTTGTGGATTTTTTTTTCTTCAGTTCAGTTCAAGTAATTATGTCCATGTTGCCTAGAGTGCTAGTAAACAAATATCATTTAGAGATACATTTTGTAATATCCTTGTCTTGTGACCAAATTGAAACAAGAACCTCCAAGTTAGCCTTGGAAATTATGCATATCAAGTCCTATTGAAGAAAAATTACTCAAGGAATCCTGCTTTCAAAGCTATGAGACCAAAATCAAATCAGCTTTCATTCTTTACAAAAGTTACGGCAGAAGAACACCCAAATAAGGATGATTCAATAGGATAAGACATCACTTTTCTTATTCAAGCTATATTTTTCTCCCCTAAATCCAACCTACCTGGAAGGTCTTATAGAAGAACAAACAAAAATTGGTGAACACCAGGAACAGTTTCTGCCAGCCATTACTGTTCTTGAACTTCCGCAACAGGTATCCGCTCAACAAGAACAACATCAACAACAACCACCACTAGATTTTTAAATTACCATCTTCAGCTTACCTGGAAGGTCTTATAGAAGAACAAACAGAAATTGGTGAACACCAGGAACAGTTTCTGCCAGCCGTTGCTGTTCTTGAACTTCCGCAACAGGTACCCGCTCAGCTGGTTCTGAGAACATGTTCAAACTATATTTTTTCCCCCTAAATCCAACCTACCTGGAAGGTCTTATAGAAGAACAAACAAAAATTGGTGAACACCAGGAACAGTTTCTGCCAGCCATTACTATTCTTGAACTTCCGCAACAGGTATCCACTCAACAACAACCACCACCACCACTAGATTTTTAAATTACTATCTTCAGCTTACCTGGAAGGTCTTATAGAAGAACAAACAGAAATTGGTGAACACCAGGAACAGTTTCTGCCAGCCATTACTATTCTTGAACTTCCGCAACAGGTACCCGCTCAGCTGGTTCTGAGAACAGGTCAGACTGTCCTCTAGCGACACGCTGGTGTTCCGGTGCCAACACACGTGTAGCGTGGTATTGGAACGCTGAGGTGACAGGGTGTGGACTCGGCTCGTGTCCAGCTCGCTGGACTTGTCCATCATGTCGTCCATAGAGTCTGAATATCTTTCTTCTTCTTCCTTTTTATTTTTCTCCTCCTCTTCCTTATTTGTCTTCTTCTTCCCCACTTTTTTATACGGTTTCGGGACAATAAGACCTCCATAGTTGGAGTTCCCTCTATCAAACTTCTTTAGAAATACCCAAGACCCTAATATGGAATGCAACCTAATTTCCAATAATACTTTCTATACACCCTCCTATCACTAGAGAGAGTTAGAGGGAAGGGAAAAACATTGAGCCTTGTGGAATTCCCTTTGACCTTTACACAATCAAACGCCTTATTGAAGTCTCAGAAGATGTTTTAATAACAACAATAAAGACTTTATTGGAATTTAGACATGTGAAATTCCCCCTCCCCCCAAAGTTTTTCATTTTTACATTTTATTTTACTTTCAATTACTAAAGTAATGAGTAATGAGAAAGTATTGTGATCGGTCCAAATTTTCTAAATCGGGAAATGGGTGGAAATATCCGTTTTAGGGTTCCCTGATTCCAAAAAAAGCGTTTTTTTCCCCCTTGGCAAAACAATCCTTAGGGACTCCTTACCCTAATAGAGTACTCCTACCCCTCAAACTCCTTACCTTATTATAATAATCCAGCAATTTCTCCAGAATCTGATGATAGTGGAGCAACCTTTGCAACGGCTTCAGTACAAAGCTGGTCAGCGGCAGGTAGCATACTTTGGCCGTTTCGAAACCCGTGTACATGGTCTCAAACCTGGGATTACTATGGAAAGCTTCGTCCAGATTGTGAAGAATGTGTAGGTGCCGTTCCATATACGCTTTGAAATACTGGAAATAAATGTAATTAATGATACAATTAATCCAGGAAACGAAGCCCGAAAATCAAGGTTTGGCGACATAAACGACGTAGTCTGGGGGGGTTTTGCCCGAAAAGTCGGGAATTGTGTCCTGAATAAGGGGTCAAAAGTCCCAAAGGACATCTTTGCGGCCAGCGGAACTAGGAGGGCGTAAGTGTAAATTTTTGTGACTTTTTTTTTTTTTGCAAAATATCTGTAGGCAATGTAATTAAAATGAGGGTGTTCCCACCACACATGACACGATTTTTTTTCCGAACTACAAATGAGGGCCTTATGGCACTCACTACCACCTTTGAAGTTTCACTTATACTCACAGGCAGTGTGTTCAGGTGTTTCAAAATGGCGTCGCCAATACATTGCTGGGCTTTGTTCTCCCACGTGAGGGTGTTCCCACCACACATGACACGATTTTTTTCCGAACGACAATTGGCAATTGGGATTGGGAGCGGGTCTTACGACATTCTCTACCACCCTTGAAGTTTCACTTATACTCACAGGCAGTGTGTTCAGGTGTTTCAAAATGGCGTCGCCAATACATTGCTGGGCTTTGTTCTCCCACGTGCTCAGGCGAACCTCTATGTCACGGAGAAAGGCACAATTGGCATCATGGATTGGATCTATGAGGTTGAATAGTTCGTCCAATGAGTCTACTAGGACTTCACTATTATCGGCTTTATTTACTTCATCACGCAACCACTGTAGAATAGAATAGAATAAAATAGAGTAGAATAAAATACAATAGCATAGAATAGAATAGAATAAAATACAATAGAATAGAATAGAACAGAATTGAATAAAATCGAATATTAAGCAGAATAGAATAAAACTTGATTATTCTGTAAGAATAAGACTGAAAAGTCCCCTTGGAGTCCAAAATGAAGAGTTCATAGTTCATTATGTGACACAAAAGTGTTATGACAGTTCGAATAGACTATAGCTTTGTTTATACTGCCCGAATGAGACTGAAAAGTTCCTTCACTTCCGCAGTTATTTAAATATGTATTTCGTTGGACCTTCGTTTTTTTTTTTTTTTTTTTTTTTTAAAAAAAAAAAAATTTGGGAATGAAAAAAAGGGTTTTTTTTTTTTTTTTTTTTTTTTTTTTTTTTTTTTTTTTTTTTTTTTTTTAATAGAAACAAATTAGGAGTGGAAATATGTATAATTAATACCGATATTCAAAAAAATTAAAATAACAATAGTAAAAAAATCATTTTTATTGTTGAAAAAAGTTTCGAAAAAACTTACCAGGTTAATGACTTCCAAATCCTTGCGGAAGGTTCGCTCGGTCATATGTAGCTCCTTGATGATGAAATAGGATCTATCGGCCGTGTAGCGACGCTTGCTACGATTATTATTTATGTGATACAAAAGTGTTATGACAGTTCGAATAGAATATAGCTTTGTTTATACTGCCAGAATGAGACTGAAAAGTTCCTTCACTTCCGCAGTTATTTAAATATGTATTTCATTGGACCTTCGTTTTTTTTTTTTTTTTTTTTTTTTTTTTAAAAAAAAAAATTAGGAATGGAAATATGTATAATTAATACCGATATTCAAAAAATTAAAATAACAATAATAAAAAAAAATAATTTTTATTGTTGAAAAAAGTTTCGAAAAAACTTACCAGGTTAATGACTTCCAAATCTTTGCGGAAGGTTCGCTCGGTCATATGTAGCTCCTTGATGATGAAATAGGATCTATCGGCCGTGTAGCGACGCTTGCTACGATTATTATTAGTGCCGCTTCGACTGAATGTGTCGCTACCTGATAAAAGAAACACATATGTTAGGTCGCTCCTTGATGAAATCTATGTAGCGACGCTTGGTACGATTATTATTAGTGCCGCTCCGACTGAATGTGTCGCTACCTGATAAAAGAAACACCTATGTTAGGTTGCTACTTGATGAAATCTATGTAGCGACGCTTGCTACGATTATTATTAGTGCCGCTTCGACTGAATGTGTCGCTACCTGATAAAAGAAACACCTATGTTAGGTCGCTTCTTGATGAAATCTATGTAGCGACGCTTGCTACGATTATTATTAGTGCCGCTTCGACTGAATGTGTCGCTACCTGATAAACACATATGTTAGGTCGCTACTTGATGAAATCTATGTAGCGACGCTTGCTACGATTATTATTAGTGCCGCTTTGACTGAATGTGTCGCTACCTGATAAAAGAAACACATATGTTAGGTCGCTCCTTGATGAAATCTATGTAGCGACGCTTGCTACGATTGTTATTAGTGCCGCTTCGACTGAATGTGTCGCTACCTGATAAAAGAAACACCTATGTTAGGTCGCTCCTTGATGAAATCTATGTAGCGACGCTTGCTACGATTAGTGCAATAGTCCTAAACTAAAATGGACGCGGTACACAAGAAGAGACCGCCTTAGCATAATAGGTAGCTACTTGATGAAATCTATCGGCGATTGCCCAGACGGTCACCCTTTGGATGAAATCTATGTAGCGACGCTTGCTACGATTAGTGCAATAGTCCTAAACTAATAGGACGCGGTACACAAGAAGAGACCGCCTTAGCATAATAGGTAGCTACTTGATGAAATCTATCGGCGATTGCCCAGACGGTCACCCTTTCGGATAACCAGGCGAAACGTTGCTTAACTTCAGTGATCCATGCAGAACTAGTGCAATTAACGGGCTATCACCGTTGGCTCCTCAGGTAAAAAGTGAAGTGTTATTACAGGGTGTCTACCAAAATGGAAACATAAAATTCCCTGACTTTTCTCGGTTTTCCAGTCCATTTTTTCCAAATTTCCAGTCTACTTTTTCAAGATTTTCCACTCTGTTCCCACTGCGTAACAACAGATTTTTTTTTCAAGTAATGTTCCCAAGCCTGTTCAACATTAGTTCTCCAATCTTTTTTCATACCACTAGGGTAAGGGCTTAAGTCCTCCATTTGCACATGAAATAACTGCGCGGCATTTTTTTTTTTTTTTTTTTTTTTTA
>NW_007378202.1:136199-136604 GCF_000475195.1 Diaphorina citri
TTTTTTTTTTTTTTGTAATTTTTCGGTCTACACATTCACACATCCTGGGGGATGAAGGTTAACACGAAAAGAATGAGGAATAGCGCCGCAGGCAAAAAATGTGAGCTATACAATCTATAGAAACTAAAAATTTTAGGACCGGCCGTAGGCGAAAATTTTGGTTTCATCAATTATTTGCGGTAAAAAAAAGAGCTGAAAAAATCTGCGTTTGCCTGAGATCGAACCCATAACTGCGAATATCGCGAACAAACCGCGGATATGCGCACAGAACGCGTATACCGCGAACAAACCGCGAATAAACCGCGGATACCGCGAACAAACCGCGGATACCGCGAACAAACCGCGAATACCGCGAACAAACCGCGGATACCGCGAACAAACCGCGGATACCGCGAACAAACCGCG
>NW_007378202.1:137056-148452 GCF_000475195.1 Diaphorina citri
ACACCAATAATTTACGACATACAGCCTGATTCCCTCGAATTTGCCATCAAAAATTTTGTCAAAAGAGAACGAATGTGCCATCAAATTCATTACAAGTACATACAAGACGAGTATTGTTTATTCCCCCCCCCAATACGTTTCTATAGAACACAAAATTACAGCGCCGCAGGCAAAATTTTTGCGAGAAAATTTAAGTAGCCCCTTCAAGGTTGCATACTTTTTTTACTGACCAAAAATTCTTTTTCCATTTTTTAGGCTTTGAAAATTTCCCCTAGTACATTTCTATAATTACAGCGCCACAGGCGAAATTTTTTCGAGAAAATATGAGTTGCCCCTTCAAGGTTGCATACTTTTTTATGGACCGAAAATTCTTTTTTTTAGGCTTTAAAAAATTCCCTGACTTTTTGGATTTTTGTCAATTTTTTTGAGAAATTCCCTGACTTTTCCAGTCTCCGTGAAATTCCCTGACAATTCCCGGTTTTCCAGTCTGGATTTTTGTCAATTTTTTGAGAAATTCCCTGACACTTCCCGGTTTTCCAGTCTGGTAGAAACCCTGTATTAATGTGACTATCATTTTTTCTAAGCTAACCTAGTTACCTAGTTGGAACGTAGCTCGCCTGTCTTCTAAGGGCTAGGTCGCCCCTGTATTAATGTGACTATCATTTTTTCTAAGCTAACCTAGTTACCTAGTTGGAACGTAGCTCGCCTGTCTTCTAAGGGCTAGGTCGCGGGTTGGATTCCCGCCCGGGACGGGCTTTATCTTAAATAGACAATGTTCGTTCTCGGAATTGCTGGCTTTCTCCTATCGTGTCTTCTTTGTTCGCTTCGGGACGATAAGACCTCCTCAGTTATCTACCTCTTGAGAAATAAATAAATATTATTATTTCATTATATTATTATTTCGCTTATTATTATTTATTAATATTATTTCGCTTATTATTATTTATTAATATTATTATTTCGCTTTCTAATTACTTCAAGGAACATTCTTTTATATCCATGCTTATCCAAGAACGGAAAAGTCTGGTTAGAAAATTTCCGCCCTAGCCGGGATTCAAACCCAGCACCTCTGGGTCGAGAGACAGTACTCTTGACCACTCGACCACAGAGGTGGGCGAGTATACTCACATGTGATAAATTTTCATCAGTAAATACATAAATGGATTCCTCAAATTAAATTGATCCCAAGGGCAAGGAAAACCTAAACCTTTGACAAATGGAGTGCGCCTGAAGGCAAATATGAATTCTTACCATTAGGAGTTCGAGTGTTTTCATAGTTGTTATTATTGGTAGGGGATGTGTTTCCATTGGTGATGATTATCTTCTGATCCAGCTCTATGTGATTGTTATTGGTGAGTCTGGAAAAAAAAAGAAATTAATATGTTGTTTTGTGAAATTATGACACAATGACCAAGATAGATTAAAGTTACAGTAGAACCTCGATTATATTAATAATTGGGAGCGAGGGTAGTTAAAATAATCGATGTTCTACTGTACTTAACTTTACTTAAAAATATTGTACCTTGGAACCCGGAATCGCTTTCTAATTACTTCAAGGAACATTCTTTTATATCCATGCCTATCCAAGAACGGAAAAGTCTGGTTAGAAAATTTCCGCCCTAGCCGGGATTCAAACCCAGCACCTCTGGGTCGAGAGACAGTACTCTTGACCACTCGACCACAGAGGTGGGCGAGTATACTCACATGTGATTGGAGTGGGGAGGGGAGCCATTGAGTTGGGAACTGATAGATCTTGATCCTAGAGACCCGTATTGTGATCCAACTGTAACACAACACAATCAAGGATTAGAAATATTGTAATCAAAATAGTCAGAGATTAAAAATTGCAATAGAAAGATAGGCAAAAAGTGCAGATTAGAAATATTAAGCCCAACCGATAATACTCGTGTATTATCAGATACAAATTTCTCTCCTTTTTTTTCTTTTGGCCAGCGATACAATATTGTAAGTCGTCAAAGAATCGTTTTCTAACCTTAGGAAAGGTAAGATAAAACGTCAAACAATAAATAGGCAAAAATAGTACAATGAAAAAAGAAATTAAATAAAAGAGATGGACAAATAATGGAAATAAAATAAATATAAATAATACAAACATGTACACATAACTACAAAAAGAACAATATTTTAGGAAATAATGCATTAAAAAAAACAAAATAAATTAAAATAATAATAATAATAATAACAATAATAAATAAACGGGCTACAAAATCAAATAGGTGATCTTGAATCATAGGTAACTATCCAAAACAAATTTCAGTAAAAAGTATAAAATACAAAATGATGGAAAATTTAAAAAGTAACTAAGAAATAATAAGCAGGAAGAAGATAAGGACCAACTAAATTATCGCCAACAATACCAGCCCACACATTTACACAAAATCGCCACTGATTGTGGACATTTTGAAAGGCATGGGGATTTTCAACACTCCAAATGTGAGAATTGTTGATATTGAACATTCCACTATCTGTAAAGCATGCTTCATCGGTCCAGAGAATATTTGTTTCAAAGGCTGGATCTTAATTTGCTTGTTGTAGGTACCACCTTGCAAAATTAAGTCTAGGTTCATAGTCTTGTGGGAGTAATGTTTTTCGCGTTTTTTGCCAAACATTTTGTTGTATCTCCGGTTTCGGTCGTTCGATTTCGACGATCTTGATGTCTAATGAAAGGCAACAAAACAGACAAGTTTTTCCTGATGAGAACCAGATTTCTATGGGGGAAAAGTTTCGAGTTATTCAAGCGGAAAGTTGGTCAAAAAATCTCAAAAACTGAAACTTCGGAGAGAATCACTCCTAAAAATAGGTAAGTTTGTATTTTTTGCACATTGTTGTGATTGTTCTAGATGTAAAATTTTGTGCAAATTTCAAAAATGAAAACCGTTTCTTTCTACGACAAGTAGAAAAAAAGTATATTTATTGTCTTCGTTGATGTCCATATTTTGGATTTAAAAAAAAAAAAAGATAAAATCGGGCTTTAAAACGCAGTGTTAATTATATCATAAATCTAACAAAAAATAACAAAACAACAAGGAAGGATATTATAATAAAAATAATTACCGGATTTGAAACAATATAATATTGTAACAATAACTAAAACAATTAAATGCTTTTATTTATGGAAGCTTCACTTTACAGAGGTGTTTGTGTTCTTCTCTTTTCGCTTTTGGGGCGATAAGACCTTACCAGTTACCGTTCCTTATATCAAACCTTTTGAAAAAACCTGTCTTAATTCAAACTCGATTGCCCTCTTTAAGGCCGTGCTCAAATAAATCCTTATAATTACAAATTCGAAGTTAAAATACCAGTAGGAGTATACAAATTACAAACAATAAACTTAATATATTATATGTAACAATTATTTACAATAGATAAGAAAATTAATTACAAATTTGAAGTTAAAATACCAGTAGGAGTATACAAATTACAAACAATAAACTTAATATATTATATGTAACAATTATTTACAATAGATAAGAAAATATAAAACATACCTTGTTTATCCTGTAACAAAAAGAGACTGAAAAGTCCTTCATGATATGAGTACCTACTTACAATATTCATCTATTTAATTTCCATTTTTTTTTCCTTTTTTTAACTCTTGCCTAATTTTAAAATATGTAATATCTATTTAAAAGATTAAACAAAAGCTTTTTTATTTACTTAAAATAAAATACATAAAAGTGCGTCGGGGTTATTTTTTTCTTCAATACATGGTGAACTTTTTCTGTCATGGAAATGTGAGAAATTTGAACTTTTTTTTTTTTTAGTAAAAATACAAAAAAAAAACATCCACTTTGGGTTGTTTGGGTAATGTTACCCAATACAATTCAAAATCCCCAACAGGGAAACGAGAAATTTCGTAGACGAATCTGGCTCACAAGCGGCAAGACTTATGGGCTCCCGTACAAATTCTCTCCGTGTCCCGAACTAGCTAAGTCTCTTCTGACGAGCGAGGGCTATGTTTTCCCGCCCGAATCACATCCTTCTCCCTGGGAGTTTTCACAGGCGGCAAGACTCGTTGTCTCCCGTCAAACTATCTTCCTGTCCCGTACTAGCCAAGCCAGTTTCTTTTGACGCGCGAGGGCTGTGTGCTCCCGCCCGAATCAAATCCATCTCCCTGGAAGGGAATTTTTCACAAGCGGCAAGACTCGTTGTCTCCCGTCAAATTCTCTCCGTGTCCCGTACTAGCCAAGCCTGTTTCTTCTGACGGGCGAGGGCTATGCGTTCCCGCCCGAATCACATCCATCTCCCTGGAAGCCTGGAAGTTTTCACAAGCGGCAAGACTCGTTGTCCCCCGCCAAACTTTCTCCGTGTCCCGTACTAGCCAAGCCAGACTCTTCTGACGTGCGAGGGCTGTGTGTTCCCGCCCGAATCACGGTCATCCATCGCTGGAATGTGTATTCGCTTTCGGCGCGGAAGAAGTAGACGTGATTTTTGAACGTGAGTTTGAAGACGAAATCCTTGAAGATGCCGTCTGAGGGGGAAGGGGTGGAGATGGTGTAGCCCAACAGAGGGAGAGAGGCGAGGGGGCAGTCATCCTGAAGGGAGAGAGGAAGAGAAATAGAATGATGAAAAATAATACTCAGAGAGTTTCCTTGAAAAAGTCCACGGAGATGGACGAAACTCGAGTCGGATAAGATCAAAACCGGAACGTGTATCCATTGTATCATATAAAGGTAATAAGTTTTGTGTTACCTATTTCATAACTTTAGATTAGGGAATTTTTGAATGCTCAACGCATACTTAACTGCGTCACCAATATCGTTTCCCAATTATTACACCTAGATAAGTTTCCCCGCTCAATATGTATACTACGCTAAATTTTATAACTTTGGACTTGAACCACCAACCTGCAGATTCAAAGCCCACCGCGGTAACCACTGCACGACTGAGATTGGTGATTAAAATTAACAGATTTGCCCTCGTTTTGACAGATTTCGACCGCTTTATGGCGAATTTCAGCTGTACTGATTAAACGATTAGAGATAATAATAACAACGTAAATGTAAATGCAGTTTCTTTGTGTTATTATGTCACAACTTTGGTGCTCACGGCAGCATTGTAGGATTTTCCCAATATCTCAATAATCCTAAAATCCAATGTTTAACCGTATATCAATAGGTCCGAGTACAATAGGAACATACGTTGCTGATAGCCACGCCTCTGTGAGAATTTAGCTAGACATCCTGAGAGAAAAAGATTGAGAAAAGAATTTTTTTGTTAAAATATGATTGTTAACTTTAATCAATTTGAAGTACCTATAGGTATACGGATCCTCATCGAATTAAAGTTACGCCTCCCCCGGGAATTGAACCTGGTGTCGTCTGTCTGTCTGTCACTCTGTCCCCATAGAAGGACTTATCCAAACCTAGTCGACCTATATATCAAATTAAAGGTCTTTTTACGAGGGGGAAGGGGTGGAGATGGTGTAGCCCAACAGGGGGAGAGAGGCGAGGGGGCAGTCATCCTGAAGGGAGAGAGGAAGGGAAATAGAATGATGAAAAATAATATTTCAACCCAGATTTGGGAATTTTTGAATGCTTAACGCAAACTTAAATGCGTCACCAATATCGTTTATTTTTATTCTTTTATTCTGCTATCGCCATTCGGCGAAAGCTAAAGCCGCTACAACAACAACAACAACACCAATATCGTTTCCCAATTATTACACCTAGATAAATTTCCCGCTCAATATGTATACTACGCTAAATTTTATAACTTTGGACTTGAACCACCAACCTGCAGATTCAAAGCCCACCGTGGTAACCACTGCCAACACCAACACCAACACCAACACCAACACCAACACCAACACCAACACCAACACCAACACCAACACCAACACCAACACCAACACCAACACCAACACCAACACCAACACCAACACCAACACCAACACCAACACCAACACCAACACCAACACCAACACCAACACCAACACCAACACCAACACCAACACCAACACCAACACCAACACCAACACCAACACCAACACCAACACAACATTCAAAACTATAAGTCTTAAGAAAAACACTAAATACTTGTTTCAGTACAAGCTGTATTTTATTCAAAACTATAAGTCTTAAGAAAAACACTAAATACTTGTTTCAGTACAAGCTGTATTTTATTAGATGTAAGCTGTTGTACCCTGCTTTACCAGCATTCACACATAATATTTTTCTGTGGTTCCTATTTCTAAGTTTAAACTCAATTTAAGTAACTTTAAATCTTGGATTGAACAACCTGATTGCTTTTTTTTTTTTTTAGATTAATCAATCACAGATTGAGGCAATTATGCAGAAGTCACGTCTGTGGAAAAGAAAAGCTCCTTTTAGTATTTAACCTAACCCTATAATAACACTAATCACTGTTCTAATTGTGAAAACTCCTTCTTGTATTTAACCTAACCCTAAAATAACACTGGTCACTGCTTGTTTGTGCCAGTTCCTTTGGTAGCAATATTCCATGGATGTGACTTCTGCACAAGTACCGAGATTGAGGTCCCTGTTATTAATGTAATAAAGAGTCGAGTTGGTGAGTGAGCCCTGACACTAGCACTGAAGGTTCAACAAGTCCTTTTGAAACTAACCAATTTGGGGTTGTGAGTTGTGTTGAACAGGCTATGACCTCCTCTATTTCTCTAAAATTCACCTGCAGCACCCCTAAACAGTCCTCAGGTTTATTCTACAGAAAACTGTAAGTGTATAATTAAACTGTGAGTCTATAATTCAAGAGGTGCCATTTAAGCCAGAGAGCTCACTCAGGGCCCCTAAACCATGGGGGTCTAATGAAGGATATTGGGACATTAAAAACACAACTATCAGGATGACAGATAGACAGACATTCCTTGACTTGTATGTAGTGATGGGTAAATACCCGCGTACTTATTTTTGGGGTAAATACCCAATTTTTATAAATACCCGGGTATTTTCAAGAAGCACCTCAGTCAAATTGTGCCCGGGAAATTTAAAAAAAAAAAAAAATCTGGTGTGAACATCACACGACTTTCCTTATCCTATTGAATGATGCTTATTTGAGTGTTCTTTTACCCTAACTTTTACAATATCCTTAACCGTTTTGTCGCTATAGCTGAAAACCGCCAAAAAACGGTCGAAATCTGTCCAAAAGCGGTCAAAATACCACCAAGCGCAGCAACCATCTCAACCAAACGTTTTGTGTTGCATCTTTGTCACATTTGTAAACTACATACCAAATTTCAAGTCTCTAGCTTATACCGTTCCCGAGATATTGTTAAATTACACCGAAAACCGCCAAAAAGCAGTAAAATGCCGCCAAGCGTTACACCGGTCTTAACCAAAAGTTTCGTGTCGCATCCTTGTCACATTTGACAGCTACATACCAAATTTCAAGTCTCTAGCTATTACCGTTCTCGAGATATTTTGTTTACAGACAGACACACAGACAGACACACACACGGACCAATGGCTGAAACTTCGGATTTAGGCTCTAGGGACCTCAAAACGTGTCTTGGCACTAAAAACTGACCATCGAAAATTTGACCCGATTACATTACTTCCCTTCCTATAGGATAAGGAAAGTAAAAATACTTACTGGTAGATTTGAGACTGAATAGTTCTAGATACTTACTGGTAGATTTGAGACTAAATAGTTTTAGATACTTACTAGTAGATTTGAGACTGAATAGTTCTAGATACTTACTAGTAGATTTGAGACTGAATAGTCCTAGATACTTACTGGTAGATTTGATACTGAATAGTTCTAGATACTTACTGGTAGATTTGAGACTGAATAGTTCTAGATACTTACTACTAGATTTGAGACTGAATAGTTCTAGATACTTACTGGTAGATTTGAGACTGAATAGTTCTAGATACTTACTGGTAGATTTGAGACTGAATAGTTCTAGATACTTACTGGTAGATTTGAGACTGAAATACTTGAGCTGATCATCTTGACTGTCACTCTTCTGTTTGCAGGACTGAATAGTCCTCGTGAGATCATCCAGCCATCTGTCCTTATCTTCCTGAGAGGCGGCAGCCACTGTGATTACCCTGGGGAGAAAAACACATATTGAATTAAAGAAGTGAGAACTAAGTTTTAACGCGACAAATCTGTATTCAGTTTGTAAAAAAAGACTATTTTGTTTGCTAAACAACGCATGTTCTTTTTTTTTCAGGGAGGTTTGATTGAGGGAACTTAAGAGAGGATAGGATAGGAGAATCCAACCTTGAGAACGAACCATACCTGTTTAGGATAAAGTTCGCCTGGCGGGAATCGACCCCGCGACCTAGCGTTTTAAAGGTAGATACGCGTTCCAAGATAACTAGGCTAAATGGTTCAAGTTTAACTCTTGTAGGTATTAAGCAATCATTGGTTTTTGCGGATTGGTTGCGGTATTAAGCGGATTGGTTTTTGAAATCAACCAAATTGGGTAGCTTATTCCAAGAGTGTATACACTTAAGTGACCTGTGCCCTAAATCACCAAAGTATGGAAAAGTATTTACAATTCCATATTTCGATATGATTCGTCCAAATTCAAAATTCTGCTTTTCCATTGGCTATTACACTTGTAAGATACTTTTCCATACTTTGGTGATTTAGGGCACAGATCATGGTCCTGACCACCAATATTTAAAGCTTGAGTATAGTTACCTCTGAGCACAGTAGAGTATGAAAGAGTATTGTAGCGGATTGTCGGCTCTCTCTTCCAAGCTCAAATGCTGAAGGGGCAGCTGGGCATGTATTTTGAACCCCGCCCCCGCCCGAATTCCGTATATCAATAGGTCCGAGTACAGTAGGAACATACGTTGCTGATAACCACGTCTCTGTGAGAATTTAGCTAGACATCCTGGGGAAGGGAATCAATAGGTTAGAGTACATGGAATACTGTATATCAATAGGTTAGAGTACACAGAATACCGTATATCAATAGGTTAGAATACATAGAATTTCCTATATCAATAGGTTAGAGTACATATAATATCGTATATCAATAGGTTAGAGTACATAGAATTTCCTATATCAATAGGTTAGAGTACATATAATATCGTATATCAATAGGTTAGAGTACATAGAATGTCGTATATCAATAGGTCCGAGTACAGTAGGAACATACGTTGCTGATAGCCACGCCTCTGTGAGAATTTAGCTAGACATCCTGGGAGAAAAAGATTGAGAAAAGAATTTTTTGTTAAAATATGATTGTTAACTTTGATCAATTTGAAGTACCTATAGGTCTACGTATACGGATCCTCATCGAATTAAAATTACGCCTCCCCCGGGAATTGAACCTGAGGACCTCGCATGTGCTACGCCAGTACAGTATTTTTGGTCACGAAGGTTGAGCCAATATAAAAAATGATATTGATATTCTCATCTCAGACATTATTCTGGCCACAACAATCTCACAAAGTCACAAACTGCAAAACATTTAACACGAAAAATTTCAAAGTTAAAAAAAAACCCTGAACTACTATTCAAGACACTAAATGAAATGAAAATCATGAAAAAATGAAGAAGTAAACAATCCAAATTCAAGAAGAGAACAATTTGAAATTCCTGATCTAGATCAAAGCTACAAAGAAATCAAAAGGTATTAAGGGACGGACTATTGTATTCGCTTCGGTGTCGTCTGTCTGTCTGTCACTCTGTCCCCATAGAAGGACTTATCCAAACCTAGTCGACCTATATATCAAATTAAAGGTCTTTTTACCAGGAACACGAAAAAAATCAAATCAGGAATAATAATAAACTGAATATTAAACAAATTAGGTAGGTACATAGGTACTGATTTTCTTTAATCACGATCGAATAAACTGGCTACTAAAAAATTCTCGGAGGGACGGGCCCAGCTTGTTTAAAGATCTTGTGACGAAGATTTTACACTCCATTCGGCCACAAAATACCCGCTTCCTCACATTAACATCACCAAATTTCCTCATTTTTGCAATAATGCCAAAAAGTATGCTACACCTGACATATATGCATAATCGTCAAAAATCTGCCAAAATGCATAAAATCTAAAATCCATTAATTATCCACCTACATTTTTCAATGTGATCTCGAGGTCTACAGGTCATTGACCCATTCAGTTCTTACCTATTCGCACTAAGGATCGGTCCGTGCTAAGTCTCAAATCAGATCCGCTCAGGTCTCGATCTAGCTCGCACAGTTGAATGAGGTTCTCGGACTTCCGTAGCAGATTGGTGACCGCGGGGACTAGATGCGTTAACTTCTGGTGCGCTATGAAACAATCTTCGTAGTCCAGATGATCCTGGGGAAAAGAGGGTTAACTATGGAAAACGGAAACTAGCTCCAAGCTAATGGAGGGAGGCGGATTTTAAATTATGGAAATATGTAGAAAATTTAGAGCCAGCCTAATTAGCTTGGAGGGTAGAGGGAAGCGAGTTTGCCTTCTAAGCAATAGGTCGCCGGCTCGATTCCCGCCCAGGACGAACTTTATAATAAACTGATCAGGTTCGTTCTCGGAACGGCTGGCTTCCTCCTATCCCATCTTTCTTCTTCTTCCTTTCTTTCTTCTCCTCCTTATTTTTCTTCTTCCCCACTTTTTTCTACGGTTTCGGGACGATAAGACCTCCCATAGTTGGAGTTCCCTCTATCAAACTTCTTTAGAAATACCCAAGACCCTAATATGGAATGCAACCTAATTTCCAATAATACTTTCTATACACACTCCTATCACTAGAGATAGTTAGAGGGAAGGGAAAAAACATTGAGCCTTGTGGAATTCCCCTTGACCTTTACACAATCAAACGCCTTATTGAAGTCTCAGAAGATGTTTTAATAACAACAATAAAGACTTTATTGGAACTTGGACATGTGAAATTCCCCTTCCCCCCAAAAGTTTTTCATTTTTACATTTTATTTCACTTTCAATTACCAAAGTAATGAGTAATGAGAAAGTATTGTGATCGGTCCAAATTTTCTAAATCGGGAAATGGGTGGAAATATCCGTTTTAGGGTTCCCTGATTCCAAAAAAGTGTTATTTCCCCCCTTGGCAAAACAATCCTTAGGGACTCCTTACCCTAATACAGTACTCCTACCCCTCAAACTCCTTACCTTATTATAATAATCCAGCAATTTCTCCAGAATCTGGTGATAATGGAGCAACCTTTGCAACGGCTTAAGCACAAAGCTGGTCAGCGGCAGGTAGCATACTTTGGCCGTTTCGAAACCCGTGTACATGGTCTCAAACCTGGGATTACTATGGAAAGCTTCGTCCAGATTGTGCAGAATGTGTAGGTGCCGTTCCATATACGCTTTGAAATACTGGAAATAAATATAATTAATAATACAATTATGCCTCGGTAGCGTAGTGGTCAAGACGCTCGCCTGGTAAACAGGAGGGCGTGGGTTCGATCCCAGCCGAGGCATG
>NW_007378202.1:149435-150900 GCF_000475195.1 Diaphorina citri
CGACTGAATGTGTCGCTACCTGATAAAAGAAACACCTATGTTAGGTCGCTCCTTGATGAAATCTATGTAGCGACGCTTGCTACGATTATTATTAGTGCCGCTTTGACTGAATGTGTCGCTACCTGATAAAAGAAACACATATGTTAGGTCGCTCCTTGATGAAATCTATGTAGCGACGCTTGGTACGATTATTATTAGTGCCGCTCCGACTGAATGTGTCGCTACCTGATAAAAGAAACACATATGTTAGGTCGCTCCTTGATGAAATCTATGTAGCGACGCTTGGTACGATTATTATTAGTGCCGCTCCGACTGAATGTGTCGCTACCTGATAAAAGAAACACATATGTTAGGTCGCTCCTTGATGAAATCTATGTAGCGACGCTTGGTACGATTATTATTAGTGCCGCTTCGACTGAATGTGTCGCTACCTGATAAAAGAAACACCTATGTTAGGTCGCTCCTTGATGAAATCTATGTAGCGACGCTTGGTACGATTATTATTAGTGCCGCTTCGACTGAATGTGTCGCTACCTGATAAAAGAAACACCTATGTTAGGTCGCTCCTTGATGAAATCTATGTAGCGACGCTTGGTACGATTATTATTAGTGCCGCTTCGACTGAATGTGTCGCTACCTGATAAAAGAAACACCTATGTTAGGTCGCTCCTTGATGAAATCTATGTAGCGACGCTTGCTACGATTATTATTAGTGCCGCTTTGACTGAATGTGTCGCTACCTGATAAAAGAAACACATATGTTAGGTCGCTCCTTGATGAAATCTATGTAGCGACGCTTGGTACGATTATTATTAGTGCCGCTTCGACTGAATGTGTCGCTACCTGATAAAAGAAACACCTATGTTAGGTTGCTACTTGATGAAATCTATGTAGCGACGCTTGCTACGATTGTTATTAGTGCCGCTTCGACTGAATGTGTCGCTACCTGATAAAAGAAACACCTATGTTAGGTCGCTCCTGGATGAAATCTATGTAGCGACGCTTGCTACGATTAGTGCAATAGTCCTAAACTAATAGGACGCGGTACACAAGAAGAGACCGCCTTAGCATAATAGGTAGCTACTTGATGAAATCTATCGGCGATTGCCCAGACGGTCACCCTTTCGGATAACCAGGCGAAACGTTGCTTAACTTCAGTGATCCATGCAGAACTAGTGCAATTAACGGGCTATTACCGTTGGCTCCTCAGGTAAAAAGTGAAGTGTTATTACAGGGTGTCTACCAAAATGGAAAAATAAAATTCCCTGACTTTTCTCGGTTTTCCAGTCCATTTTTTCCAAATTTCCAGTCTACTTTTTCAAGATTTTCCACTTTGTTCCCACTGCGTCACAACAGATTTTTTTTTTTTCAAGTAATGTTCCCAAGCCTGTTCAACATTAATTCTCCAATCTTTTTTCATCCCACTAGGGTAAGGGCTTAAGTCCTCCATTTGCACATGAAATAA
>NW_007378202.1:152706-184389 GCF_000475195.1 Diaphorina citri
TTTGGGAAAAAAAAAAAAAAAAAAAAAAAAAAAAAAAAAAAAAAAAAAAAAACGCAGAGGAGCTTGTTTCTTGTCACACTCAGAGTTTGACGGGACAAATGAACAAAAAATAGGCCGGGTCCTGCGGAAACATTCATGAAATGGGCTTGGCACACAATGTGTTAAATAGACAATGTTCGTTCTCGGAATTGCTGGCTTTCTCCTATCGTGTCTTCTTTCTTCGCTTCGGGACGATAAGACCTCCTCAGTTATCTACCTCTTGAGAAATAAATAAATTATTGTTTCATTATAAATTTTCATCAGTAAATACATAAATGGATTCCTCAAATTAAATTGAATACATAAATGGATTCCTCAACTTAAATTGATCCCAAGGGCAAGGAAAACCTAAACCTTTGACAAATGGAGTGCGCCTGAAGGCAAATGTGAATTCTTACCATTAGGAGTTCGAGTATTTTCATAGTTGTTATTATTGGTAGGGGATGTGTTTCCATTGGTAATGATTATCTTCTGATCCAGCTCTATGTGATTGTTATTGGTGAGTCTAAAAAAAAAAAAAAGAAATGAATGAATATGTTGTTTTGTGAAATTATGACACAATGACCAAGATAGATTAAAGTTACAGTAGAACCTCGATTATATGAATAATTGGGAGCGAGGGTAGTTAAAATAATCGAGGTTCTACTGTACTTAACTTTACTTAAAATTACGATTTTTTTTTAAATATTGTACCTTGGAACCCGGAATCGCTTTCTAATTACTTCAAGGAACATTCTTTTATAGCCATGCCTATCCAAGAACGGAAAAGTCTGGTTAGAAAATTTCCGCCCTAGCCGGGATTAAAACCCAGCACCTCCAGGTCGAGAGTCAATGCTCTTGACCACTCGGCCACAGAGGTGGGCGAGCATACTCACATGTGATTGGAGTGGGGAGGGGAGCCATTGAGTTGGGAACTGATTGATCTTGATCCTAGAGACCCGTATTGTGATCCAACTGTAACACAACACAATCAAGGATTAGAAATATTGTAATCAAAATAGTCAGAGATTAAAAATCGCAATAGAAAGATAGGCAAAAAGTGCAGATTAGAAATATTAAGCCCAACCGATAATACTCGTGTATTATCAGACCTCCTACTTCACGTAGTACCTACCTTTCTTTCCCCTCATTGCACTCCTCTTTCTCTAATATTACTTTTGCTTCACTGCATTGGCGGCGTGCCACCTACCTTTCTTTACCCTCATTGCACTCCTCTTTCCTCTAATCTCACTTCTGCTTCACTGCATTGGCGGCGTGCCACCTACCTTTCTTTACCCTCATTGCACTCCTCTTTCCTCTAATCTCACTTCTGCTTCACTGCATTGGCGGCGTGCAATGCTTTAAAAATAAATTGATGGCACGCCGCCAATGCAGTGAAGCAGAAGTAATATTAGAGAAAGAGGAGTGCAATGAGGGGAAAGAAAGGTAGGTACCTACTACGTGAAGTAGGAGGACACAAATTATGAAGTGAATAAAAGGCGGGGTACAAAATTGATTTCTAATCTTTTTTGGGGTGGGATAGAGTTTTGTTTATTTTTTGTGGCACTTGATTTAATTTGGGAGGAACGACTTGGCGGGGCCTTTTTTATGCCACGAAGTGGTATTTTTTGGGGGATCTCATAACTTTTTGCAGAAACTTAGCATAATAATATGACGTATGAGCGTAGCGCAACAAAGTACAAAGACAATAGGCATAGTAACATCATTTGGTAAGGTTTGGTGAGTTTGGGTTATTTCTGAGTGAAAAACACCATAGTAATAGCTTTGGGTAAGTTTTAGTAAGTTCGGGTCGTTTCCGAGTGAAAAATACCAAAGTAACATCATTATGTAAGTTTAAGTAAGTTCGGGTCATTCCCGAGTTTAAAATACCATAATAACATCATTGGGTAAGTTTTGGTAAGTTCTGATCTTTTCCGAGTGAAATACATCATGATAATGTAGGTACCTACATGAAAATCATTTTTCATATTTTTATTTATTTTTTATTTTTTCAACTATAAACTATAAAATTATGAAAAAAGTAACTATGGCTATCCATAAAATATTTTTAAATGATAAAATTATGTACAAAGAAATGTTCACAGTGGGATTCGAACCCCTCCCCACCCGCTCGGCAGTTTGTCAAAGATCACACTCCTTACCACTGGGACACTCCGACTTTTGACTCTACGTAGTACAAAACTTCCTTATTAATTAACTCGAGCGATAATTTAGAATTTTTCCCCTAAAAATCACTCTTTTATCAAATTTAAGGCTGAAGGGGCCCTTTGGGGGCCTTGAAAATATGAAAAGGCACACCTACCACTCACGAGAAAGAAAATGAGCCATCAACCATCAAAATCGGTCCAGTGGTTTAGGCTGTAGAGCGGTCAACGTCAAAGAAGAAGCGGAAGCGGAAGCAGAAGCAGAAGCAGCAGCAGCAGCAGAAAATGATGAAAAAATTGACGTTTTTTAAAGTCAAATATCTCCGGCTAAACTTAACCGATTTTGATGAATTTTTTTTTCAACGTGGTCTACTTTCATGCCCGAACACACACACGCAATCCGTTTTCTTCCATCATTTGTAGTTGTCCCCCTACAACTACCTGAAAACGGCTACTTTCCCTGTCGCGTATAATATCTCTAGTAGCGCGGTCAAACTTTCTTGACTTGGCGGGGCGGAGCGCTACCGCGCTCCTTAATACAAATTTCTCTCCTTTTTTTTCTTTTGGCCAGCGATACAATATTGTAAGTCGTCAAAGAATCGTTTTCTAATCTTAGGAAATCTATGTTGGCACACTATAATAAATATTAATAAAAAATAATCTTAGGAAAGGTAAGATAAAACGTCAAACAATGAATAGGCAAAAATAGTACAATGAAAAAAGAAATTAAATAAAAGAGATGGACAAATAATGGAAATAAAATAAATATAAATAATACAAACAAACATGTACACATAACTACAAAAAGAACAATATTATAGGAAATAATGCATACAAGAACAAAATAAATTAAAAAAAAAAAAAAATAATAACAAACTAAAGTAAACGCCAATTTTTCGCTGACAATAATCATCCTTAA
Source organism: Diaphorina citri (assembly GCF_000475195.1). Lineage (NCBI taxonomy): Eukaryota > Metazoa > Arthropoda > Insecta > Hemiptera > Psyllidae > Diaphorina > Diaphorina citri. The sequence goes on from NW_007378202.1 coordinate 155,809, forward strand.
TATGTGAACTTGAATCATCTTGGTATAGGGCTATCCAAATGGAACTGAAATTTCTTATGAAAAGTAGTAAGTAACCTATAATTACCTAGAATATTGATGAATTAAATTATTATGATTCAAAGTTACACTTATTGTATTCTCGCTTTCTAATGAAAATAAATGTAGAAAGACAAAAATAAGAAAATACAGTGGTAATCCCAGTCCTAGCGCGTATTTATTACTCACATGGAATTCCCTGTTGTTTTTTGGAAAGTTCTAATAAACAGAGAATCCTTCACCACAAAACAGGTACCGTATTTAGATACATAACACGACAAGTTATACTTAAAAAGGAAAGTAAAAACAAGAAAGTGGTTTTTTGAAAGAATGCTAACACCTTATTAAGCATAACACCATCTACATTTTCTTTGAATCATCTAAAACTAGAAAATTATGCATTTTTTAAATCCTTTTTTTCAAAAAAAAAAAAAAGGAAAAAAAAAAAAAAAAAAAAAAAAAACTCCCAATATTGAAATACTCGTATCTAAGTCATTGGTAAAAGAAGCTATTAATTTTTAAATGTAAAAGAAAAATTTCAATGATGTATCTTTAGTGTTTCAATCTTTAGTGTTAAAACTCCTGTAGATAAATGCCTAATGTTAAAACTCCTTTAAATAAATACCTAAATTATAAATCACCTACATAAACAAAATGGTATAACTTGAAGAATAATAACCACAATATAATCGATTTCATAATTAGTTCATTTTTTTATTTATAATTTTTTAAAATATAATTTTTAATTTGTGTTGTATTTGTATAAAATTTTACAAACAAATAATCGAGTTCCTGTCGCTTGAAAGAGACAACAAATTAAATTAATTAAATAAACAAAACATACTGGATTAACCTAATGAAATAAAAAATATTTTTTAGAGGGGTAAACACAAAAATGAGAAGACAATGAAAGAATAAAGTACATTGCTTAGCTTGAGAGAGCATTGTAGGTAGTTCATAAATAATTTTGTTCCATTCATTTGGTAAAAAGTAAAAAAGAAACTTTTCTTGGCACAAAAATCTACTGGCTCCCAACGTACAATAGTTCTAGGACCATTTTGTTCCGTACATTTGGCAACTAAAGAACAAATTTCAGCCGATTACTTTACTTTCCTAATAGGACAAGTAAATTTAAAAAAGGAACAACTTTTGGCACAAAAAAACCTGTTAGGGGGCCTGAATAAAGGGGTAACATATCAAAAACTTGAGAATGCAAAAAGGATCTCGTTTTCAACCAAATTGATTTTTCTGAAAATTCATCTAATATTTTGACTTGGCTGGCGAAGCGCTACCTTTGTCACAGAATAGGAAAAAGAGTTAAGTCTTCAAGTCCTAAATAATAATAATTTGGCACACAAACATATCTTGCAAAAGGTTTTTTTCCGTCTTGAATGGTTAGAGGTAACATTACATTCATTACAACATAAGAAGACTATTGGTCTGGGCCACACTTAGAACAGAATATTTTTTTTTCTTTGCTTAATCTTGGATTAGCAAATCCAATTGGTTGATTTTAAATTTTTAGTCAATCTTTTTAGTTTATTAGTCATGGTCTCTGAGTGTGGTCTCGGCCATATATCTAGCTTTATAAATCCTACAAACACAGGGATTAACTTTGACTTGGCTGGCTACCTTTGTCACAGAATAGGAAAAAGAGTTAAGTCTTCAAGTCCTAAATTATAATAATTTGGCACACAAGCATATCTTACAAAAGGTTTTTTCCCTCTTGAATGGTTAGAGGTAACATTACAACATAAGAAGACTATTGGTCTGGGCCACACTTAGAACAGAATATTTTTTTTTCTCTTGAATGGTTAGAGGTAACATTACAACATAAGAAGACTATTGGTCTGGGCCACACTTAGAACAGAATATTTTTTTTTTCTTGGATTAGCAAATCTAATTGGTTGATTTTAAATTTTTAGCCAATCTTTTTGGTTTATTAGTCATGGTCTCTGAGTGTGGTCTCGGCCATATATCTAGCTTTATAAATCCTACAAACACAGGGATTAACTGCTTTCAAACTAATTGGTTGATTTTAAATTTTTAGCCAATCTTTTTAGTTTATTAGTCATGGTCTCTGAGTGTGGTCTCGGCCATATATCTAGCTTTATAAATCCTACAAACACAGGGATTAACTGCTTTCAAACTACATAAACATTGCTAACAAGAGTAGAATTGCACACAGATTACAAATTAAAGGAACATAGTGTTTATCTTTGTTTTTCCCAAGTGTATTTTAATTTTCCTACGCAAATCTATGTCAAGGCATTTTCAGTTAAAAGTTGCGGACTTCCCGTTTTTTTAAAGAGAAACAGGAATTTTCAAATGTTGAATATAAAGTGGGCTATAGCAGTTAAAATGAAATAAATCTTCGTCTGGAATTAATATTCCTTTCGTAAAAAAATTAGGTCGAGAAAAAATGCTGCCGCTAACTCAAGAGTACCTTAATTACATAGTTTTGCGTTGAAAAAGAAAATACACTCACATTTAGTCTAAACTGGAGAACTAGAGACAGTTGAACGTGTTTTGTAAGAGTGAAACATTACACACACGCAGATTTGGAAAAACTTCAAGGAAAATGAACAAAAGTATAAAACAGTACTGAAATTGGAAGATCCTCAAAGTCACTCCTCTCCTGTTCGGACGTGGTGGAGCGTTCACTGATGCGACTCAGTGTTCTGTTGAGGTACGTGTTAGAGTTGAAGTTACTCAGCATGAGTTCAGCATGGGTAGGATACGCGATGTTCGTGGGGAACTCATCTAGCTCACATGTCTCATCATTATCATCTACTGGGAGGTTGACCTCATCTAGACTGGAGCTACCAGAACTCTCCAGTGGGAACTGCTTACCATAGCTAGAAGTGGAAGGCTCCTCGTCAAACGATCGCTTCTCTGGAATATTGACGGGTGTGCGGACTTCAAATATAATATCCTTCACGTTGAGCACTTCCAGGAGTTCCTTGTTGATTTCAGATAGCAGATCTCTATCGTCCTCTGGACGTTCCAGATCTTTCGCCTCTTCAGCTTCAGGTTCCTCTTGTTGATCTTCACCTTTAACTTCCACGCCACTTCCCGGGAGTGTCTCCTCTACTTTCCCAGGTGGTTCATCAGGTGGTAGGAAGGCGTCGTCATCTTCATCAAACTCATCCTCCGGTTTATCCTCTGGATTAATGTTCTTCTCCACCTCATCCGAGTTCCAGATATCCATCGAGAAGTTCTTTAGCTTCTTGAACGAATCGAGCCGTTCCTGTCGCGTACTAGACCGTCTCTCTGGCGTTCCACTAGGGCGTCGTTCAGGTGTCCCACTAGACCTTCTCTCCGGGGTAACAGCTTCTTGAACGAATCAAGCCGTTCCTGTCGCGTACTAGACCGTCTCTCTGGCGTTCCACTAGGGCGTCGTTCAGGTGTCCCACTAGACCTTCTCTCCGGGGTAATTGACGTGCTGGACTTGCGGTCAGGCGTCAGGGACTGACTAGATCGTCGCTCGGGCGTTAAACTCTTCCCATCGCCAGGGGATAGAGACTGATCATCCCGCGGCGAATTCACCAAGGTGAGCAACTCTTTGATTGTGTTGTTCACGTTGAGTTTTTCATCCACACTTCCTGAGTCCTGATCGAAAGAATTCTTCGCGGAGTCAAGAAACCCTTCGGGTACTTCGTCTATGATGGTATCCGCGGATACTTCGAATGAGGATTGTTTGGATCGAATGATCTCGTCTAGCTCTAAAAGAGAAACAGCAATTTTCAAATGTTGAATATAACGTGGGCTAAAGCAGTTAAAATGAAATAAATCTTCGTCTGGAAAAAATATTCCTTTCGTAAAAAAATTAGGTTGAGAAAAAATGCTGCCGCTAACTCAAGAGTACCTTAATTACATAGTTTTACGTTGAAAAAGAAAATACACTCACTTTTAGTCTAAACTGGAGAACTAGAGACAATTGAACGTGTTTTGTAAGAGTGAAACATTACACACACACAGATTTGGAAAAACTTCAAGGAAAATGAACAAAAATATAAAAATGACATGAAATTGGAAGATGTAACAATAGAAAATTAAGAACATTGGGAAAGAAAAAGAAATAATTGGAAATTAAAGTTCAAATTCCGGCAAAGAAAGATTTTCCCATTTTAATTTACAGTTTTAATCAAAGTATTTTTTAATAAATCATGGGTAAAACCCCCATTTAATGGATTTTTTTTTTCAATAAAAATTTTCTCATCCATTTTCACCAGAATTTGAAAAAAGAAAATAAAAAAGTCATAAAATCAACACATTCAATTTTTATACGATTTTTATTTTTTAATGATTTCCTTCGTTACGATTTTTAATATTACCAAGAATTTTATTTCAATTTTTTATTTGTATTAATAATAATCACGAAAAAACTTAAACCATTAACATGCAATGCACAGAAGTATTTTTCATAATTCTACCTAAATTTCTATTAAATTTTCGTGGGGGGAAAAATGCCAAAATAAATAATATGTATAAAAAATCCGAGTAAATAATTGAGGAAAGTGTTTAGAATTTTTTACTTCATTTGGATAAATCAGATTTTTTATAATTATTTGTTAATTTATATTCCTTAATTTCAATTAGGGTACATTTTACCCATGTTCTTAAGCGTTTTTTTTCTATTTCTTTTTTAATTTCAACATAATTTATTCCATGCTTTTTAACTTTTTTGTTTAGGTTATCGAAAAGCTAAAAATTGTGCATTAATTGTGGACAAAAAATCTACTACATTAGCTTTATTAAATTTGAAACGAATTTCAAAAAAGAAGCGAAAGAAATATGGAATTGATTTTCCTAACATGTATTTTAAGAAGTAAAATAAATTCTTCTGATTGGGTGAGTTAGCCACTAATTGAAAACTCTTTAATTTATTATTTACTGTATTTATTTATTTTATTTAATTAAAACATGACGTTTTATTATGTACAAAACCCGCATGCCTTTGATGGTTCTTTTAACTGTACAGTTTATGTAAAATGTAATTAATTAAACGAATAATTATTTAAAAATAGATAAATACATTTTTATTGAATGAATAAATAAATCACAACAAACAATGTTCTACTACCAACTAGAATGGTTTTGAGCGGTTCAATCCAAGTCTTGCGAATAATATCGGGGACCTTTCCCGCTTAGGTGCGATCAGAGTCGCGCTTGGCAACTCGGAGAATTTCTTCCACTGTGATTCGGGGGATTTCAAGCTCTTCTTTGCCCCAGAAGTTGGGGACTTGTCGTTCTTAGTCTCCGCCGTTTCTTTTCCCTTCCCGATATTAATTTTCAAACTTTTCGGTTTCTCAACGTTCTTATCCGATTCATCTGTCTTCTTTGCCTCCACTTTCGGTTTGATGTCGACATTTTTCAATTTACTCACAACATACTTGATGATTTCTGCTTTCGGAGTTTTCGTTGCTTCTTTTGAGTCGAGTTTACTCACTTCTTTCTTCTCTTCTGGTTCTACTTTACTAGGTGACTCCTTGGTATCTGAAACTTCTTTCGGTTTGACTTTGGCTTCGCTTTTCTCTTTGTCCGGTTTCTTTTCAGGTTTTTTGTGCGTGCAAACCTCATCCGAGTGAGTCTTTTTCGCTGGCACGTTTTTTGTCTCGTCACTTTTGCTCGGCTTCTTATTTTTCTCGCTGTCTTCACTGGAGGACACTTTCTCTTCCGAAGTACACTTCTGTATTTTGATCGTCGGATTTTCCATCACCGGGGAATGCTTCGCTTTTCTCTTTGTCCGGTTTCTTTTTAGGTTTTTTGTGCGTGCAAACCTCATCCGAGTGAGGCTTTTTCGCTGGCACGTTTTTTGTCTCGTCACTTTTGCTCGGCTTCTTCTTTTTCTCGCTGTCTTCACTGGAGGACACTTTCTCTTCCGAAGTACACTTCTGTATTTTGATCGTCGGATTTTCCATCACCGGGGAATTTACATTGAAAAAATTAACAAAATAACATTGGAAAATTTCACAGAAAAAAATAAACACTTAAAATAAACAAAATAATGACTAGATGTTATAAATTTGCGGGGGTATAAATCAATGAATTTGAAAAAACACAACATTGTAAATTATTAAATAATTAATAGTTTAATAATCTTAATTTTTAAATGAGCGTATTTTGTAAATAACAATTAGAATTAATTTTAAAGGAAAAGTTAGAATTGATTAAAATAAAATGTAAATGAATAAAGTCGGAAATACATTTTCCATTGCTTGTGTTGATTTCAATGTTTGTAAATGTCAGAGTCCTACTCTTAACAGAGTCAGTAAATACTTAATCAGTTTGAGTAAAGTTTTCATTCGAAATTCAAAATGACTACTCTGGATTTTGCAAAGTCAAAAGTTCGTCAATTTCAATAGAAAATCTTGTCCCTTTAAAGACGTCACCACAAATTCCATAGTTTTAGTTGTCCAAAGTTATCGGTTCAATGTCCCAAATACAAAATCCAAATCTCGTCATTTTAAGGGCTTGATTTCTAAACCATTACCTCTTATTCCCTAAACAAAATCCAAAAATGTTTCACTTCCCATCTAGAACTGCTGCTTTCCATCCAGATTATAATTGAGAAAACTAAACTTAGCTTGATTTGTAAACCATTACCTGTTATTCCCTAAACAAAATCCAAAAATGTTTCACTTCCCATCTAGAACTGCTGCTTTCCATCCAGATTATAATTGAGAAAACTAAACTTAAGTTATCGGTTCAATGTCCCAAATACAAAATCCAAATCTCGTAATTTTAAGAGCTTGATTTCTAAACCATTACCTCTTATTCCCTAAACAAAATCCAAAAAATTTTCACTTCCCATCTAGAACTGCTGCTTTCCATCCAGATTATAATTGAGAAAACTAAACTTCTTTCCACTCGAGGACGAAGAGGGCGACTAAAGACGTCACCACAAATTCCATAGTTTTAGTTGTCCAAAGTTATCGGTTCAATGTCCCAAATACAAAATCCAAATCTCGTCATTTTAAGGGCTTGATTTCTAAACCATTACCTCTTATTCCCTAAACAAAATCCAAAAATGTTTCACTTCCCATCTAGAACGGCTGCTTTCATCCAGATTATAATTGAGAAAACTAAACTTCTTTCCACTCGAGGACGAAGAGGGCGACTTTCTCTTTCGTTTCGACACCCGCGGTATTGTGTTCGGTGTATTCGACACCTTTTTCGACCCGCCTCGATCCATCGAGCTTTCCGACGAGCTATCATCACTCGGCTGACTCCTATTGAGAGAATAGTACGAGTAGGATTTGGAGCGAACGTTCGTCGCTCCTTTGGAGGCAGAGGCAGAGCGGGTCGCGTCAAAACTGGAGGAGAGGTTCGCCAGCGGTGTCGCTAAGGACATCTGATGTTTTTTGCTGCGGTCACTTAGCTTACGCTTCGCGTGTTTGGTAGGCGAGGTCAGCGTGTACATTGGTTTCTTGTACAGAGGCAGCGGGTACGGTAGCTGCCGGGAGTCCGTCGTATCGTCACTTTCAGTGAAGCATAGCGTGCGACTCTCCGTGTTGTCCTCGGATTCGGTGTACGGGGAATCGTACTCGTCAAACGACCGCTGCGGGCGTACGTAGTGTGAGAGTTTGCTCTTCATCGGATTCTCAAACCCGTCGAACGAGCGCTGCTTGACGGGGAAATACCCACCGGATGTTGTCGAGGAGAGACGCCCGAATTCCTCGCTATTCTTCCGACTGTTGGTTTCGTTGAGAACTTCATTGGAGAGGGAGAACCCGGCCAGGGAGCTGTCGTCGCTTTTCGGCAACCCTGTAGACGAGTAGTGTCGACAATGCAACACTGTGGTACCGGTTGAACTGGACCAATCCCCCAGGGACGTGTCGTCCCCTACACTACTCCGAGGTCGGGTCATGGTAGGCGTTAGCTTCACGTCATCGTAAGCAGCGAGATCTTCACTGAGCGCCTCCTCTGTGAGTAGTGTCGACAATGCAACACTGTGGTACCGGTTGAACTGGACCAATCCCCCAGGGACGTGTCATCCCCTACACTACTCCGAGGTCGGGTCATGGTAGGTGTTAGCTTCACGTCATCGTAAGCAGCGAGATCTTCACTGAGCGCCTCCTCTGGCTCATCATCACCTTCAAGCGTTTTGGAATCGTTATCGCTGTCAAAATCGTCTTTCTCAACAACAATCCTGTCCGGTGTGGACAGCGTTATTTTGTCCGTGAAGTAACTACTGACGTTTGTCACAATAGGGGTGAACGGCTCTGGTGGGAGGGGAAAGCTCTCTTCCCCTACTTTAACACTCTTGAACACATCATCATCACTACTCTCCCCGATCTTCCTCAGGTCGAGGACACTTTTGCAATGCTCCCCCACCTTCGCCACCTTGTGGGGTGCAGTCTCCTCCGTGCGCTTCTCAGTTTCCTTCCTGTAATTGAAATAGTTCTCCACGGAGGTGACCAGTGGGGTGAGTGCTTCTGGGGGACTCGGCCATTCTGTTTCATCGAAGGACTTCATGGGTTCCATCGGCAGGGGAGGGAGCGGGGGCAGTTCCGTCTCGTCAAAGTGTTCATGGATAGAAGGTGGGTCTGAGGAGAGGCTGGGCTGTCTATCACTGGACATGAGGGACTCGTCATCCACAGACACAGACCGGGAGGAAGAAGGTTTGGAGGAGATGTCGTCCTCAAAGTCACTTCTCTCCTGTTCCGAAGTGGTGGAGCGTTCACTGATGCGACTCAGTGTTCTGTTGAGGTACGTGTTGGAGTTGAAGTTACTCAGCATGAGTTCAGCATGGGTAGGATACGCGATGTTTGTGGGGAACTCATCCAGCTCACATGTCTCATCGTTATCGTCTACAGGAAGGTTGACTTCATCCAGACTGGAGCTACCAGAACTTTCCAGTGGGAACTGCTTGCCATAGCTGGAGGTGGAAGGCTCCTCGTCGAACGGTCCTCAAAGTCACTTCTCTCCTGTTCGGAAGTGGTGGAGCGTTCACTGATGCGACTCAGTGTTCTGTTGAGGTACGTGTTAGAGTTGAAGTTACTCAGCATGAGTTCAGCATGGGTAGGATACGCGATGTTCGTGGGGAACTCATCCAGCTCACATGTCTCATCGTTATCGTCTACAGGGAGGTTGACTTCATCCAGACTGGAGCTACCAGAACTTTCCAGTGGGAACTGCTTGCCATAGCTGGAGGTGGAAGGCTCCTCGTCGAACGACCGCTTCTCTGGAATATTGACGGGTGTGCGGACCTCGAATATAATATCCTTCACGTTGAGGACCTCCAGGAGTTCCTTGTTGATCTCGGATAGCAAATCTCTATCGTCCTCTGGACGTTCGAGATCTTTCGCTTCTTCAACTTCAGGTTCTTCTTGTTCAACCTCTTTAACTTCCATTCCGCTTTCTGGGATTGTCTCTTCCAGTTTGCCAGACGGTTCATCAGGTGGTAGGAAGGCATCGTCATCCTCATCAAACTCATCCTCCGGTTTGTCCTCTGGATTGATATTCTTCTCCACCTCATCCGAGTTCCAGATATCCATCGAGAAGTTCTTTAGCTTCTTGAACGAGTCGAGCCGTTCCTGTCGCGTACTGGACCGTCTCTCGGGAGTTCCACTCGGGCGTCGTTCAGGTGTCCCACTAGACCTTCTCTCCGGGGTAATTGACGTGCTGGACTTGCGGTCAGGCGTCAGGGACTGACTAGATCGTCGTTCGGGCGTTAAACTCTTCCCATCGCCAGGGGATAGAGACTGATCATCCCGCGGCGAATTCACCAAGGTGAGCAACTCCTTAATAGTGTTGTTTACGTTGAGTTTTTCATCCACACTTCCTGAGTCCTGATCGAAAGAATTCTTCGCGGAGTCGAGAAACCCTTCGGGTACTTCGTCTATGATGGTATCCGCGGATACTTCGAATGAGGATTGTTTGGATCGAATGATCTCGTCTAGCTCTAATAGGTTCATTACTTTCCTCGGAATGTCTTTGTCACTTTCACTACTGCTGCCACTTGACTTTTTCTTGCTACCTTCACTGAGCTTTCTCTTGTCGTCTTTGGCCTTTTGTTCGTTTACCTTTTTCTCTGGACTTTTCTCTACCGATGCCTGTTTGCTTCCGTTTTGGCCTTCACTTTTGACCACTCCCTTCTGTTCAGTCGTTTCTGTTTTGCGTGATTCGTCTGTTTTATCATTCACCGCTTTCATATCGTCCTCGACGGCAGCTTCTGGTACTTTGTCCAGATCGATGGAGTCGCCCTTCTCCACCGACTTTTGTTCCTTCAAATTTTCATCGCCTTCCTTGGACGACTTCCGTTTGATCTCTTTCAACTGACTCACGACGGATTTGAGGATCTTGATCTTCTCCTTCTTCTCTTGGATGAGTTTTTCAGATTCCTCGTCGGTCGTGGTTGTGTCTTTCGTGTCTTGCTTTTCCACCGAGGACGTTTTACTTCCACTTGTTCGTTCTTTCTTTGCAGACGATTTCTTTTTGATCGGTTCTTCGACATCGGCTTTTTTCGGACACACCTTGAGAGGGGCATCGTTCTCCTCGTCGTCAGAGATGGAAGGGAGCCGCGAAGTTTTGATGGATTTCACCTCCAGCTCTACAACATCTTCGTTTTCAAGCGTGTCATCTTTGCTCGAGAATGACGTCACGGGAGGCAAGTTCTGCAGACTCACCATTCCTTTTTTTCCTGGATGAGTTTTTCAGATTCCTCGTCGGTCGTGGTTGTGTCTTTCGTGTCTTGTTTTTCCACCGAGGACGTTTTACTTCCACTCGTTCGTTCTTTCTTAGCAGACGACTTCTTTTTGATCGGTTCTTCGACGTCGGCTTTTTTCGGACAAACCTTGAGAGGTGCGTCGTTTTCCTCATCGTCAGAGATGGAAGGGAGTCGCGAGGTTTTGATGGATTTTACCTCCAGCTCTACAACATCTTCGTTTTCCAGCGTGTCATCTTTGCTCGAGAATGACGTCACGGGAGGCAAGTTCTGCAGACTCACCACCGGGGAGTCCAGGGACTTAGCGCGTCTGGACACGGAGGGTGAGGTTGGTACATATGCAGACCCATCAGACAGTCCAAGTCTTGCGAATAATATCGGGGACCTCTCCCGCTTAGGTGCGATCAGAGTCGCGCTTGGCAACTCGGAGAATTTCTTCCACTGTGATTCGGGGGATTTTAAGCTCTTCTTTGCCCCAGAAGTTGGGGACTTGTCGTTCTTAGTCTCCGCCGTTTCTTTTCCTTTCCCGATATTGATTTTCAAACTTTTCGGTTTCTCAACGTTCTTGTCAGATTCATCTGTCTTCTTTGCCTCAACCTTCGGTTTGATGTCGACATTTTTCAACTTACTCACAACGTACTTGATGATTTCTGCTTTCGGAGTTTTCGTTGCTTCTTTGGAGTCGAGTTTACTCACTTCTTTCTTCTCTTCTGGTTCTACTTTACTAGGTGACTCCTTGGTATCTGGAACTTCTTTCGGTTTGATTTTGGCTTCGCTTTTCTCTTTGTCCGGTTTCTTTTCAGGTTTTTTGTGCGTGCAAACCTCATCCGAGTGAGGCTTTTTCGCTGGCACGTTTTTTGTCTCGTCACTTTTGCTCGGCTTCTTCTTTTTCTCGCTGTCTTCACTGGAGGACACTTTCTCTTCCGAAGTACACTTCTGTATTTTGATCGTCGGATTTTCCATCACCGGGGAATGTTTCGAACTTTTCGGTTTCTCCGTGGATATGCCCAGGGTTTTCGGCTTCTCTTCAGCACTCTTGGCAACTTTGTCCGTCTTCTCTTTCGACGATTTGTCCTCGTCCGTTTTCACCGGTTTGTCCTTCTTCTCCGTTGACTTGGTCTTCTTGACGACCTTTTTGTCCTCTTTCTCGAGGGACTTGGACTTTCTCGCCTCCAGCTTCTTCTCGATTTCCTTCTCCAAGGATTTGGATTTCTTCACAACGGTCGACACAATGGTGCCGTCTTTCTTCGTGTCAATTTTGATAATCTTCGGCTTCGGCTTGATGGCCGGTTTCGTGTCTTTCCGTGGCGATGTCTGCTTGGGCGAGGCTGACATGGGGGATACCGAGTCCGGGCGACATGGGGATAGCGAGTCTTGTCGACTCGGTGATATGGAGTCTGGCCTGCACGGGCTGATGGATTCCTTCTCCATGGAACTTGTACTGGATGTCCTCTCCTTGAGTTTCGCCTCCTCCTTGTCTTTACTTCCTGAAGACGATCGCTTTGTGAGTTTCTTTTTCTTCGTACTCCTATACTCAACGATAATCACGTTGTTCTCTTGCTTGTCCACACCACCCTCTGAGCTCTCCGCCTTGTCACACGTACAGATATCATCCGAATCTATCTTGATCACTTTCACGCCGCCTTTCGTAGAGCCGAAACTGTCCTGCCGGAAGCTTTTCAGACTCGACTTGGAATCTTGCTTCTCGAAGCTTCGCTTGGCATAGTCCGCACTCTTCACCTGACGAACCTTCTCCAGGGAGACTTTCTTACTTCCTGCGTTATGCGACTCGTCCATGCTTTTCACTTTGGTCAGCTCAGCGGGTTTGTCAAGACCTGGCAGCTCCAGGGTGTCCATCTTTGTCAGCTCGGCTGTACGGGGCGGCTCGTCAATGACAATCTCATCATCGTCTGATTTTTGTATGTCAATACTGATCTCAGCTTTCTTCAGCGAACTCTTTCGTTCTGTCTCAGGAGGCGGTGCAGGTATTTCCACCTCCTCTGAAATGTCTATTTCATTCTTCAACTGATTGATAATCTCGTCTTCCTCATCAGCGATGGAATCCATTTTGGGCGCCGTTCCAGGAGGTATGGAACTAGAGGAATCATCAGACAGCGAATCCTTCACGTCCTTCTTCCCATCGGTACGCTTGTTCTTTAAGTTCTGCTTGGCCAGTTCCAGGGAGTCTTTCAAATTCCCGAATGTCTCTTTGAGTTTCCCACAGTGATCTTTCTTCGGGACCTCATCACTTGTGACGGACTCGGTGTCAGTTGTCACCACCTGAGGTTCCGGTAGGAACGCGTCTCCCTCGACATCTCCCTCCTCTATGGAATCCGTCTTGAAGTCCGATAGACTCTCCCGCTTCGCCGTGTCCTTTTCCTTCTTTAGTTCTATCGAGTCTTTAAGCTTCAGTTTCTCCAAAGACTCTCGCCGCTTCTCCAACGAGTCCCTTCGCTTCTCACCTAATCGCCCGGCGCTATCTCTCACTTTCTCCACAGAGCCGCGACGTCCTGCGTTAAACTTCTCCATCTCTTTCAGTTTTTCCAGCGAGTTCCGCCGCTTTTCGCCGAGTTTTTCCGAACTGTCCCGGACTTTCTCGATGCGTTTCTCGGCGAACTTTTCCAGCGCCGTCTTCACCATGTCCTGCTTCTTAGCGTCTACCGAGAACTTGCGCTCGCGCTCCTTCTCCCCGCTGGTCTTGGTCGGATCTTTCTTCGCATCGCCGGCGGGCGGGGACTTCTTCTCTATGGACAGCTTACGTTCACTTCCGCTAGACGAGGATTTCCGCTCCGCACCAGACACACCGCTGCCGGAATTCTTCCGCTTTGTCACGCCAATCACGTCCGCAATGAGTGAACTCTCACTGGTCGTCAGCACCTTGTCGTATTTGTTCATAAGGAGAATATCAGGCGGTGACAAGTCTCCGTTCTCATCGGTTGAGTTCTCCGTGCCCACACTCAATGAGAGACCGGAATCCTTCGAGTTGTTATACGTGTTATTCCCGCCCGTGTTCAGGGAGACATCGGAATCCTTCGTTTCCAGCGGTGTTTGAGATCGCTTCGGGGAGTGTTTCTTGCTATCCCGCGCCGTCCCATTCATAACATGTCGCTTGTGAAGTGTGTACGGAATATCAATAGCGGACTTTGACAGATTGTCGTCGAAATTTTCGAAGCTCCCTTCCGAGCTCGTGGCCATGGTGGGTTTGGGTAATGCCTCGGCGGATGTGGTATTGACAGGATTCAGTTTCTTGTAGTAGTGATAGCGTGTGTGCGCGGGTCTGTGATGGTTGTGATGGTGATGATGGTGGTGTCGATGGGACCGTCTAGCGACTGTGTTCACGTACGGATCGCTCTTGGTTCGCTCGACACTGTCACAGGATTCAGTTTCTTGTAGTAGTGATAGCGTGTGTGCGCGGGTCTGTGGTGGTTGTGATGGTGATGATGGTGGTGTCGATGGGACCGTCTAGCGACTGTGTTCACGTACGGATCGCTCTTGGTTCGCTCGACACTGTTTCGACCGCCGATCAGGTCAAAGTTCAGCAGCTCACGACTACGCGAGTAGCCTCGCTTGCAGATTTCATTGAACTCGCTGAAGTTGAGGTTCGTGTACTTGGGTTCGACAAAGTTGAGGTCACACTCGTGAAAACTCTCGCTTGGCTCACTGCCCAGGCGGTGTCGGTAGGTCTCGGCCGGTAGTTTGCCGTAGCCTGACGATTCCCCGGCCGGCGGGAGGCGGTACCCACCCGGCTCGACCGGCATGTGTTTCCCGTATCCGGCGTCCGGTAGACGGTACCCGGGCGTACCATACCCGGCCGGTTCCCCGAGATCCTCAATAGCAAACACAGGATCATTCACTCTCTCAATCATTTCACTCGTCAAGTTGAAATTCTCATGGAACGTATGCTCATCATGGTCTTTCAGCGGTGACTCGTAGTCCACGCCATCTGGCGGCAGATTCTCAATGTATTTAATACTCTCGTTCGACATGAACAGCGCGTCGCTCCCGGGGTCATAATACTCTCGTGCGTACAGCTCTTCCTTCTCAAGCAACTCGTACGAGTCATGGGATACCTCATCGTACATCTCCTCGTACGAGGACGATAGCAGCGTGTTCTTCGTCGGCTGCTCCATGGCGCTGGAGTCACTCAGACTGGAAGTAGTTCCCGGATAGCTAGACGAGTAGATCTTCGTCTCTGTCAGCACATCGGGTAGGACGTCCCTATCGAACGACGACTGTTTCGACAGATTAGTCGTCGACTTGTACGTATCATCATACTTCGTCACGCGATCCTCATAGGGTTTCCTATCTAGCAGCGAGCTATACGTAAAGTTATCGTTGTACGAATAGTACGAATGGGAATTGAGCTCCTTACAGCTCGCGCTTTTGGTCCACGGATCGCGAACGCTCGTGAACCTTCGGGGCGGCTCGAGTTCCGACGCGAGCTCCGTCTGACTACTCTTGTGCCGCTGCGTCGGGCGCGCGTCATAGCAGCTATGCGCGCTACTGTCGCTGCGTCGTGCGCTCACACCGCGTCTAAACCCGTCCTCAACGTAGGCTCGAGCTCCGACGCGAGCTCCGTCTGACTACTCTTGTGTCGCTGCGTCGGGCGCGCGTCATAGCAGCTATGCGCGCTACTGTCGCTGCGTCGTGCGCTCACACCGCGTCTAAACCCGTCCTCAACGTAAATTCCCGCGTCATCGAAATAACGCGAACCGGTTTGCGTTTGGTAATGCGACGCGTTTTCCGAGCGCCGTCGTTGATAGAAGTTGCCGCTAGAGTGCGTGTTAGTCAGGTGCGCGTAGGTCACGCTGTCATGCATGTTAGTCATGTGGGGATAGACATTGGTCATGCCGTAACCGGACTGATTCTCATTATTAGTAAGTAAGTAATTACCAGTTTCATGGGCAAGATTGTTGGTTTGTAGACCGTAGTTACCACCCTCATGGGACACATTAGAGTTCATTACCCCGTAAGCTTGATTCTCATGGGGCCGATACCCCGTGGGTGGGAGGGTCGGGTACTTACGTGTCGAAGTAGGTGGCCCCCCGGCCGGGGTGGTATCGGGAGGTTGAATACTCGACGAAAGGCTCGACAGGTCCGAATTGGTGATTCTCATGGGGCCGATAGCCCGTGGGTGGGAGGGTCGTGTACTTACGTGTCGAAGTAGGTGGCCCCCCGGCCGGGGTGGTATCGGGAGGTTGAATACTCGACGAAAGGCTCGACAGGTCCGAATTGGTGGTGGTGGTGTCGTGAACATCGACTATGGCCTCGCGGGGGGGTGGGGAAAGGGTGGGAGAGCTCCGGCTCGCTGGTGTAGTTGTCTTCGGGGCCGCTGGACCCTTCTTCCGGCTCTGACCGGGGGTACTCGAGCCCGTCAGAACTCCGCCATTCTGAAACATGGGGGTTTAATAATAATAGTGCTTATTTATACTGCTCGCATAGGACTGAAAAGTCCCTTTACTCCAGCAGTAGGCTACTACTATTATTAGGGCCGCTGGACCCTTCTTCCGGCTCTGACCGGGGGTACTCGAGCCCGTCAGAACTCCGCCATTCTGCAAATAATAGAAACATAGGGGGGTTTAATAATAATAGTGCTTATTTATACTGCTCGCATAGGACTGAAAAGTCCCTTTACTCCAGCAGTAGGCTACTACTATTATTAGGGGTTTGTTATTAGTTTGCTTGTCTGCTTATTTCTTTGTTTGTTTGATACTGTATAATTCAATTCAATTATTTATTTATTTATTGGACATAATAATAGATATGCAAAGGTGTTTTTCCCAAGTCAATATTGACTTCTAAGAAAAACTTGTTATATTTTTCAACGCTGAATGAAATAACTTCTCACACAATAAAATATTGTTTTACGTCACTGTATAACTCCCTAGGCCAGCCACTCACTAATAGGCAAACCTTTCAGGTCTACTTGGTAGTGTGTGGCAGCAATAATATGTCCATCAGGCAAACTGATGGAGGACTGATACCTGATGAGAATTCGATCAGTTCCACCTGACAGACCTGATGAGTGTGTGTGGTGGTTCTATCAGGTTCAGTTCTCAGTTTTCAACTATCTTAGGCCAGCCACTCACTATCAGGTAGACCTGACGACAGGTACACCTGATCAGGTCTATCTGATAGTGTGTGCTCATCAGATGTCAGATATAACTAATAGTACCTGTACCTGATATGAGTGGCTGAGTGGCCTAAGGTTTCAAGTGACGAGGGTTTTATCCTCCATTCTGTTAACAAACTAAATGCCTACATTCGATTCCTGAAAACACGAGCTTTTGGATATAGGATAGAATAGAATAGAATAGAATATACCTTGTTTATCCTGCCCGAATAGGACTGAAAAGTCCCTTTACTCCAGCAGTCTAGACAAGGTCTCGTATATTTGATGGGTTAAAGAATAATACATACAACTAACAATTCAGTAAAAAGACCTTGCTTAACTAAAAAAAAAGGAAATGTAAATTAGTAGGTGGTAATAGAAAGTGACAATAAAGTAAAAAAGGAAAGTAGAACAACAGGTAATGACAGGTAATGATATAGTGCCTTTTAACTAACACTCGTATTTATGAACAAGAATGATCGTTCTTAGATCAGTCTCAAGTCAAAATTGACCAATCAAATGCCTTGAGACTATGCTTAGTACGAACTTAAGAGCCAGCATTTTGTTCATAAAGTATAAGTATAAGTACGCGTATAAGTATAAGTATGTGAAAATATGGCTAGATGAGTACGTGTCTAAATATTATAAGTATAAACAAGAGTAAAGAAATAGTCTGCAAAGACGATACGTTTGGATTCAAAATTGAGTGTTTTGGATTCGGACAGGTTTGAGTGTTTTAAATTGGAGCTTGCTCCTTTAGAAAATTTCATTTTTATCGAAAATCTGTCCAAATGAAACTACAAGTAGAAAATGGAAAGTGGCTCTTGTACAAACACAATGTGTGAATTGATTAGAAATACATATTCCAATCCGTGTGTGAATTGCAACAACAAACCAAAAATAGAGGTGACACAAATCAATAGTGAAAAATGGAGGATCATGCTAGAAGAAATAATTGAAATAATAGTCATAAAATACATCGTAGAAAAAAGGGAAAATGAAAAAGAAAAATTAAAATTAAAAATAACCGAAAAAAAAACAATAATAATGGCAAAAATATGATAAAAATCGAAAAATAACAAGAAATGAAGGTAAAATCGATATAAATATAAGATAACAAAAATAATGAAATGGCATAAAAAAGTGAAAGCAATAACATGGCAAAAATATGATAAAAATCGAAAAATAACAAGAAATAGTAGAAAATAAGGGAAAATGAAAAAGAAAAATTAAAATTAAAAATAATCGAAAAATAACAATAATAATGACAAAAATATGATAAAAATCGAAAAATAACAAGAAATGAAGGTAAAATCGATATAAATTTAAGATAACAAAAATAATGAAATGGCATAAAAAAGTGAAAGCAATAACATGGCAAAAATATGATAAAAATCGAAAAATAACAAGAAATTAGGTACGCAAAACGTTGCATTAAATCGCAAACGATTTTACGGTGACATCGCATCGGTGAGTTCTAAAACTCAAACCGTGATTCAACAGTGATTTTCAACTTTTAAAATAGCAAAATCAAACGTGAAAAAAAATGTGGCAGACAAATCAAAATGCATTTTAAATCTAGATTCTAAATAGCGAGCGATTCTAAAAAGGATGGGTCATTGTTTACTTTTTTTTTGACAATTTTTCAATGCGATTTTTTTCCTTTTAATTTTTTTAACTTTTTAGACCATTTTTTCAAAAGGTATGTTTTTTTTTGACATTTTTCGAATGTGATTTTCTTTCCCTTTGAATTTTTTACCTTTTTAGACAATTTTTCCAAGAAGTACCTATGTTCTTTTTTTTCATGACGTATCTGCGCTCTATGGGTAGGAAGACTACTAGACTAGCTATGTAAAATCTGAATCCAGTGGTTCAAAACTCGAATTTTTACATTTTTAGCCTTAATACATCATGTTTACATGGCTAAAAATCTTTTTTTTTTTAAGCAAATACTTTCATAATATTTATTAATAAATCAAGCGCAGAACTCATAACATAATAGAACAAAAACAAAAAAGTACGCTTATGATTCTATTCTAGCTCATTAATGAAGTAATAAGAGAAATATTTGCATGTTTGAGAAATCACATTTATTTTAACAGTTTCTCTTCGTTTTCGGGACGAATAGACCTCAACAGTTACAGTTTCCTCTATCAAATGATCAAACCTCTTTGGAAAATAACAATAATAAAATCAAACATGCCTCTTTGTAATTTACTTCTCAGTTAGGAACCACTGGATCTAGGCGCAGATATAAGACCGGCCCCTCACGGCCAATTCTGAATGACAATGCATAACTGAGTTGTATTCGATTATGTGAAATAAAAGTCAGCCATGAGACAAATTCTCTATGGAATTTCTCTTTGGACTAATTTGGACGTAATGGCGCCACCACACTTGCTGCCACGGGCGCTTACGTACTGTTTCCTCTTTCGGAGATTTAGTCCTTTCTCCGGGGATTTTCGAGAAGTGTGAGGGATACAAAGGGAGGATATTAAGATATTTACAACTAGATGAGGGATTTTAAGCGAGTGGAAACACTGTGGGTAAACATGATCGAGCTTGGCAGCCAGGGTGTTGAAGATGAGAGAGATTCGACCATTTTGTCGGCCATATTGACTGACTTTTATTTCACACAATCGAATGCAACTAGGCATAACTTTTCACGCAAAAGTGAACGTGAGTGACCGGCCTTAGAAGGTAAAGGGATTACATGGCAAGGTTCACCACTTACCTTTGGAATGTTTGCCGCTTGACGTAGTTCTCGCGCACAAATTCTACGATTTGTTTCTGCGTTTTGCCGCTATACCTAGATAAGAGGAAGGACGCATAGGATACAGATTAGATGAGAAAAAAAAGTTGCACTAGCATAAGTACAAAGAAAACTAGATAATAATTAATAATGAATCAATTTTCATTTAACCTTGTTGTTTATTTGCACCTAAAAAGCCCCAGTATCCCAAAAGAAGAAGAAAAAATTGTCCTCCATGTGATATTATCAAAAGATAAAAGGAACAATTTTAAAAGAATTAATCCACATTTTAACACAACATTAAGATGAACGTATGTCTAGAAAGAAAGAAAAATCTTCGAGGCTAATTCATTTGGTGAGTTAGAAGCTATCCTTCTTGGAAGGTCAAGACAAATTTAGCGAAATTCCCTGTAGGGGATGAGCTATTAACTTCTAGGTAAAGTCACATCTTTGGGTCGTGGTTATGTTTTATTGAGTCTTTTGGGTCACTAGGAAGGCTTATAGAACACTTTTCGCGCGGGATGACGGATCAGTACCTACGCTCAAGGATTATGATGACTTACGCGTGTTTCTTGTGGTTCTCCATGATTCGTCGCTCGAGTTCGGGGGTTTGATTGGGCACGAACTTGTACGAGGTTGTCTGAGTGCCGCCAACACCACAGTGGCAGTATCCACAGTAGCGGCATCAAGTGAGACAAGTGGAATTTGTACTGGTACAACCGGCACTCAAGATTCTGAAGGTCAAAGATCACGTAGTGGCTCCATTGTCAGTGCCTCAGGTAGTTTCCATGCTTGTACGAGGACAGATACGTGTGGTCTGGATAGTCCTCACTTACATAGTCCCCACACTCAGCTGAAAATAAAAATTAATAACAGTTGAAAATTAAAATCAGATAAAATAAAAATATTTCCACCAAGACAATAATTGCGATTAAAAAGTTTTCAATCGATGTTACCTTGTACAATATAGGAGGCCATCAGAGCGGCCGTGTTCTCGTTACAATGCAGGAGGCCTTGGGATAGGTCGCGTTTCGTAAGTTCCTTTTCTATTTGGAGGCCACTATGCTAATATTAGGAGGCCGAAGGCCGATGCTTACCTTGTACAATATAGGAGGCCATCAGAGCGGCCGTGTTCTCGTTACAATGCAGAAGGCCTTGGGATAGGTCGCGTTTGATTTGCAAACAGAATAGATACCGAGTGAATTCTTCAAATACAAGGCCACTATTACTATTTGGAGGCCGAAGGCCGGTGATTACCTTGTACAATATAGCAGGCCATCAGAGCGGCTGTGTTCTCGTTACAATGCAGAAGGCCTTGCGATAGGTCGCGTTTGATTTGCAGACAGAATAGATACCGCGTAAGTTCCTTTTCTATTTGGAGGCCACTATGCTAATATTAGGAGGCCGAAGGCCGGTGCTTACCTTGTACAATATAGGAGGCCATCAGAGCGGCCGTGTTCTCGTTACAATGCAGAAGCATAGATAGATAGGTACCTAAGTACTAACTACAATATCAAAGAAATATCAGTCTAAATTTACTTGGTATCTACAATGGTGTAGTGGTTAAAAGGTTGGTATTTCGAGTCCAAGTCACGTCATAAAATTCATCGAGTAATTATGCTTAATATTTAATTAAAATGTCTTTTTTTAATAGAAAATAAATAAATAATTACAATATCAAAGAAATATCAGTCTAAATTTACTTGGTATCTATAATCAACTACAATGGTGTAGTGGTTAAAAGGTTGGTATTTCGAGTCCAAGTCACGTCATAAAATTTATCGAGTAATTATGCTTAATATTTAATTAAAATGTCTACAATATCAAAGAAATATCAGTCTAAATTTACTTGGTATCTATAATCAACTACAACGGTGTAGTGGTTAAAAGGTTGGTATTTCGAGTCCAAGTCACGTCATAAAATTTATCGAGTAATTATGCTTAATATTTAATTAAAATGTCTTTTTTTATAGAAAATAAATAAATAAATAATAAAGTAATGGTTTACATTACAACAGTTACAACCTTCCCAATAGCATGATTTCATGAAAGACTAGCTGACTTACTTCGGCAGCGGACCAATACACTTTACCCTGGGCATAAAATATCTACTGCAGAAGTGGAATTTCTCGATTATGCCAATGTCCACTTAATAGGTGAGTTTGATAACATATGCTTCACCCGGGTACAGATGAATAGTGTGGAAGTTGAATTCCTCAAATAACTCCCGCCTGCTGATCCGAAGCAGAACTCGCCCTTCGGAGAACCTTCGTGAAAGATCGAGGATCCGATATTCCTTGCCGAAGTTGCCTACGAATATGTACGGACTCTTCCGAGGATAGATCCGCTCCACAACAATGATGGACTTGTCAGAGTACCTGATAAAAACAAGAAGAAAACGTCAAATTTCAGAATAGGTACGTACAATGAATGCTAGCAGATTACTTTGTGCTTAGCCACGTAAAATTGAGCATAAACATAAATCCAAAACTCAAGATCGGTTTAGATTTCGGCAAAATCCTCTCTCCTTGCACATTAAGTTAAATATTATGAACACGCCTAAATTAATTTTTGAACAGAGATTTTACATATTTAGGAAGAAGGATGGAACAAAATTTTAGATTCACCCACAAATTATCTACTGACTTTGAAGCGAACTGGATAAAACGTGAACATCAAGAGAGCAGAAGTACAAAGTGAGTACATACAATTTCTAGGAATTAGGAGGGGTGCAATAGTCCTACCTCACCCACAAATTATTATCTACTGACTTTGAAGCACTGGATAAAACGTGAACATCAAGAGAGCAGAAGTACAAAGTGAGTACATACAATTTCTAGGAATTAGGAGGGGTGCAATAGTCCTACATAATGGACTCCACACGCAGGAATTTCGTCAGAAAAGACCCCCATTTCAATGTAATGTAGGAAAAAGGAACTTACCTGACGTTGAAATTCTTCATGAATGAGATCTTGCGGCAGAAGCCATTCATGTAGATATTTGGCGTGTGCGAGCGGAGTTCGAACCCAGCCCTGACCGTCTCAAATTTGTCCACATTGGTGACAGGGGCCTGTGCCATCCATGGAACTACGGTGAGCGAGGTAAAGTCTATGAGACCAGACTTGTGGTCTTCATAGTGACGCCAGTACATTGGGGAGAACTGGAACAGGTGGCGCTGCTCCATGTGCTAGTGGGAAGGGAGGAGCACAAGAATTACATACATTATAAGCATTTCTTCTAGGAACAGATTGTCAAAATATAAATAGGTAGGTAAAAGTTATATCTAGGCATTTAAAAATCTTGATATGTTTGTCTATGAAAGGAGGAAAGTTGCACTTTTTTAAGATTTCATCTAATTTGTATAAAATATAATCTATGAAGGGGTGCTAAACTGCTGAAAGAGTAACTCACCTCCTCAATGTTATTGGAGATTTGCACATTCTGTAGTCCTATCTCTTCCCCATAGAATATATTGGGTATCCCAGGAAGCATGAACGTCAACAGAATTCCAGCAGCTGATGTGTTCCCTGGACTGATCCTTTGCTTATCATTGTTGCTGAGGGACCACATGATCCATCGTTCATCCATGAGATCATAGGCTGCACTCACTCTGTTAGCTTCTACGGTCATGTTGTCCAAGTTATGGATTCTAAAGTCAATCAGATCAAATGTTTGTTTGATACTCTGCATGCGTGAGCTCGAGTGGCCATACTTGGAGGCTACATCATCAACCAGATGATAGGATGCTATTAGTAGTTTGCTACCGTTCTGATCCATAATGCTACGCCATACAGCAAGTTTTTCAGAGAAGTCATGATCATCTTGCATCTGTTCCACTCCTTTGATGTAGAAACCATCAACATTGTGACCCAGCCAGAACTTGAGTACTTCTTCCACGCTCTCTGTGAAACCAGAAATGTGTTGTTAGCAATTAATGCAAAATCTACCTCCATCTAATAATTTACGGAAAATAAGTAAAAAGAAGCACAACATATAGGTACCTCCTTACCTAATATAAAAGACCAAATACTTCAATGATAACATGTAACATACCTGTGTCGTTAGGATGATTCCTGCCCCATTCGCTAGGTTGATCTATCCTATAGGATGGGTGAGATATAGGTAAATCCAATATAAGAGACATGTTATTCAAATGTATTTTGTCCACTAGTTGCCTCAGATCCTCCATGTCTCCAAGGGTTGAGTCAATCTTGAAGAAAGTGTCCACATTACGGAAGTCATCAGGGTAGTGGGATGAGGTAAATATGGAGTTGAGACGTACATGGCTGACTCCCAAGTACTTCAAGTAGGACAGTCGCTCCGTGATTCCGTTAAGGTCACCTATACCTGTAAGTTAAAACAATAAGTGAATATTAATAAATAGGTATGTACGTCTTAATACGATATAACTTTGACAATCTGCTGAAGACGGGATAGGAGAAAGCCAGCCGTTCCGAGAACGAACATTATCCCATCAGGATAAAATCCGCCCCGGGCGGGAATTGAACCCGCGGCCTAGCGCTTACAAGGCAGACGCGCTACCAACTAAGCTAACTAGGCTGGCTGTGCCAACTTTAACTCCAGGAAAATTGCAAGTACAAAACAGAATATTGTTTACTCCATAGTCTGGATGGCAAAGTCCAGGGACTCCGGGGTATAGAAACGTCCAGGAAAATTGCAAGTACAAAACAGAATATTGTTTACTCCATAGTCTGGATGGCAAAGTCCAGGGACTCCGGGGTATAGAAACCCAAAAGTTTCTTTTTATATGTAGGTCATCCTCTGTGTAAGACATCATTGTGTAACTTTACCATCATTATTGGAGTCCTGGAAGGACGCGGGGAAGATTTCATACACCATTGCCGTCCTCCGCCAATTGTCATGAGGGTCACAGTTCTTAGGTTGAGTCATAATCATAACCAGGATGGTGCACAGAACCACAATCATGAAGCTGAACATGGAACAGAGACATGTCCGTCGGATGAGGGGCCAGTTCCAATAGACGAACGAGTAATTCTGTTTCTTGTTGAGGTACTGAATGATGTTGCGAGCCTTCATACGCTCGTTTTCCTGCAACAGACCCAAAGATTTTTTTTTAAGTGGTTTGATAGAGGGAACTGTAACTGTTAAGGTCTTATCGTCCTGAAATAGAAGAGGAAGACAGGATAGGAGGAGCCAGCCGTTTCGAGAACGAACATTGTCCGTTCAGGATAAAATCCACCCTCGCAGTTTGATAGAGGGAACTGTAACTGCTAAGGTCTTATTGTCCTGAAATAGAAGAGGAAGACAGGATAGGAGGAGCCAGCCGTTTCGAGAACGAACATTGTCCGTTCAGGATAAAATCCACCCCGAGCGGGAATCGAACCGGTGGCCTAGCACTTACAAGGCAGACGAACTACCAACCAAGCATGTATCTGGCGGATCAAGTTTAAATTTGTAATAATGACTTAAGGCTCAAATTGTATGACTTTAGGTACACGATATCCAACTTTATGGTAATCTCCGTGGCCATGTGTGTACCTATTGCACTAGGCTTGCATTCCGGAGGTTCAGGGTTTAATTCCAGGACCAATCCTTCTTACCTCACAATTTAGGTTATAGTAGACATTAGAGTTGAGCAAGGTGTCTGAAGTAGAGCCTATGTTTTGCTCTGCATGTACTGCGGAGCAAACAGAGACCTCATCTGCATCTGAAAGAGAAGATCATGGAATGAGATGAGATTGGAAAAGAGGAACAATTTTTGGGAGCGTTTTTTTCATAATCAAGCAAGGTCGTCTACTGTTGACATTTATGTATTATATGTTATGTTATTAAACCATAGTCTGGCTGAGGGACTATATATAAACAGAGAGTAGATCAGCGTCTAGCTAGGGGACTATAAGCAGGGAGTAGACTAGTCCAAATTTCCTCACGCTATATTAATAGCGAAGGTTGAGTGCGAAGGGCATCCCACTCGGAAAATTTTGTTTTAGCCAAAACAAGTTGGCCTCAAAGCGATCACTCTAAAGCTCATTGAGAGGCCGACGACAAACGCCGACCCCATCTGAACATGGGAAAAGGCGAAGAAGAAGAAGAAGAAGAAGAAGAAGAAGAAGAAGAAGAAGAAGAAGAAGAAAAAGAAGTTATGTTATTAAGCCCATAAAATACATGAGACCTTGTTTAAACTGCTGGGCTAAAGGGACTTTTTAGTCTCATTCGAGCAGGATAAGCAAACAAGGATTCGTTCCACGGTGGTACAACAAGTCAATACACCAACGCCGTCACCTCCAGTAAGTATCTAATAATTTGTGTGGTTTGGTGAAATATACGCAATGTTTCCAATAAAAGAAATCATCAAATGAAAACATAATATTTGGGTTCCCTGATACAGAAAATCTTTTGGAGCAGGTACCTCTCTGAAGTCATGAAAAGCTGGAATCAACAGGACAGCATTAAGCAGAAAAGAACCATTCATAAAGGGAATTATCTTTTCTGCATAATGCTGTCAAACTTTGAATGTAATTAAACGAAAGAACAAAGTGCTGATTTCAATAAATTCTATAATTCTGAAATAAATTCATCAAAACAACATCAAAATGAGAACTGAGCTACTAAATTTTACAGTAGGTACACTAACGGACTAACAATGAGATTAGATGAGCCATGTACATGAAATATAAATAATTAAACGAAAGAACAAAGTGCTGATTTCAATAAATTCTATAATTCTGAAATAAATTCATCAAAACAACATCAAAAAATGAGAACTGAGCTACTAAATTTTACAGTAGGTACACTAACGGACTAACAATGAGATTAGATGAGCCATGTACATGAAATATAAAATACCTATAGAATTATGAATGAAAATAGGTAAATTACTATAACCTTCATGATCCGTCTAGGTAGGTATGATAATATTATAATTATCACAATAATTCCACTGCTAAGTAGGTAAAGGAGTGAATTCCACCAACGTTATCATCGTTATCCACCAACGTTATCATCATTATGGAATGAATTCTCCTGAGACGTATCACGTAAAAGTTACTCATGAAATTTGCAACAGTGTAGTACCTAGTCATACTCAGTTTTCCACCAACGTTACCATCATTATGGAATGAATTCTCCTGAGACGTATCACGTAAAAGTTACTCATGAAATTTGCAACAGTGTAGTACCTAGTCATACTCAGTGGAATAACTTGGCTTCCCTAAGAATATTGCTTAGCTACAATTATTTTCAAGTCCAAGAGAATATTGGAGCAAAAACAAAGGTTTAGTGCTAGCTCTAAAACTTTTAGGCCATATTTGTCAAACAAAAACAAAACATTTATAATTATGACAAATTAGAAACTACTCTTATGATCATACACTTTTTACTTTTTTCAAGTTGTTTAATACCAACATGTCTCGATCTCGATGACATTACAAATAGATAGAATTTAATCCCTCATCTGTTGGTTTGCTGGTTTCCGGTTCGAAATTCATCTGACAAAAAAGAACAAGGGCGAACATGGTATCTTTATGGTGCATTTCCACTCACTCGGCATTTGCCGATCGGGATGATCTCTTTCCACTTGTTTATGGAAACAGATCATGCCGATCGGAGTGAAAATCCAAAATTAAGATTGGTCTACTTTGGAGTAGGTAGGTAATTATGATAGCAATACATTCATAAATCTTAGGACCCACTACCTGGGACGCATTATGACTTCTGCTAAAGAAGCATCCATCTAGAGACATGCATCAAAGAAGTAGACAAAATTCCATTAATTAAAAGAACTAGACAAAAGTGTTTAACTATATCTTTTAATAAACATAGGTTTGGCAAAAGCGTCCAATATTTGGGTGAATCAAAAGGGGGTCACAAATATAGGTACATACTTTGTGGTAAAAGCATGCTATGCAACACTATACCTCTAATATTATTTCAGGTGATCTTACATGGCTTTTTTCCACCATCCCCAGCTCTAGAATACGCAAAAGATCAATTATTTTAATTCAAATTACCTTGAAGTGTGCTCAAAACTGTGACATCCAAAACTGGCGTGGTTTAGACAGCAACTTGTCTCGGCGTAAACTTTCCGCTAGAAACAAATCCCGCTCAGGCAATATGGAAGCCTTGACGGTTCACAGCTTACTGAACATGGAGCTCCGAAGCAGACATCTCAGAGTCTATTTCGGGAGCATCCAGAGCATGGTTTGGAAGCCTTGACGGTTCACAGCTTACTGAACATGGAGTTCCGAAGCAGACATCTCAGAGTCTATTTCGGGAGCATCCAGAGCATGGTTAGAGGGATGAAGTTGGGGAGGGAGCGCATACTCATAGCGATGATATCGACCTTCCCTTCAGTCTCCCTCCCCTCCTGTCCTTCCCTTGTCTTCACTCCCTCCCCTCCTGTTCTTCCTTTGACTTCACTCCCTCCCTCCTGTCCTTTCTTTGGATTCATTCCTCCAACTGCCGTTCTAGTGGTACGCTGAAATATAAAGGGGGGGTGAAACGGTGCATAGCTCCAGAGATCCAGAGAATATGGAGGGACGGGGTAAGGTGCACAGCTCCAGAGAATATGGAGGGACGGGGTAAGGACATACCTCGGCTGGGATTGAACCCACACCCTCCTGTTTACCAGGCGAGCGCCTTGACCACTACACCACCGAGGCAGATATAGTGCCTTTTAACTTAATATGACTCACCTGGTTCTGAATTTGGGAGGCCGTAGCCGGCCGAATTTCGTCGAAGGCCTCCCGGGACTTGGTGGCCTGGGTGGTAGTAGGATAGACCTTGCCCCCGCCTACACCCGGCCCCGTCCCCAAGCTCGAGCTGGTCCAAATCCCGTAGGATGGGGAGGCTACCGTGCTGTTTGCTCCCGCTGAAACACAACACAGATAGAATAGAATAGAATAGAATATACCTTGTTTATCCTGCCAGAATGAGACTGAAAAGTCCCTTTACTCCCGCAGTCTAAACAAGGTCTTATTTATTTTCATAGGTAGGGTTTACAAATATGCAAATACGAGTATAAATATA
>NW_007378202.1:194004-194366 GCF_000475195.1 Diaphorina citri
AGTAAAATAATATAAAAATAAAATGGCTCTTCATACCTAAGCTGGGAGTTTCGATAGTGATGGGAAGCAGAGGCTGCGCGGAGAGGGGGGGCTCCGAGCTTGCACTCAGGAGGGTGTTGGAATTTCGGAACGATTGAGACCTGGAATCAACAAATTCCGATCAACAATGACACAGACACAATGAGAGAGATTAGGGGAATTTAGGGGCTCGAGAGGGGGGGGAGGGGAGGGAATTCCCTATCTATTTCCCGTAAAATTTCCCTTGAAAATGCCGTCTACTCCCCCTTAAAAAATACTCTGTGTTTATGGAATTTTAGGCTGTGTGTTTTTTTTTTTTTTTTTTTTTTTTTTTTTTTTTTTTT
>NW_007378203.1:0-36194 GCF_000475195.1 Diaphorina citri
ATACTTTATTGTTTAGATAACAGAAAAAAATGCCATCGACAAAAAAATATACTTGTGAAAAAAATATAAACAAAACGGGGATTTCTTCTTCTTCTTCTTCTCCTTCTTTCAGAACCCTAAGAAGTTATTTATTTCGCCACAGAAATAAATCAGAAATGTAAAGAGAGAAAAATAAATAAAACAATATAAGATAAGGGAGAGAACTTAAGCTGAACCCTTCTTCCACCCAGAGAGGGGACCCCAGATGTGAAGCAGGGACTAAGTTGTCCAGGCCCGACCAGACAAAGTCAATATAGTCCCAGAGATCTTAATACTCGTATGTACTTGTAGGTAAGAATACACAACTTGGAAACAGTCACATCTTAATAGGTTGAAATGAGATCAATATTTTATGAGATATTTGTTCGATCTAAATTGTACCTATAGGTAAGAATACACAACTTGGAAACAGTCACATCTTAATAGGTTGAAATGAGATCAATATTTTATGAGATATTTGTTCGATCTAAATCTTCAGATCTCCCCCGAAAGCAGATGTATTCACCTGTAGAGCCTCCTTGGGATGTCCTACATAGGTATCAACCGATCCCTAAATTAAACACTTTATCTAAATAGGTTGATACACAAACATGAACACACGTCACCAATACAATTTTACTGTCCATCAGTTCTTGAAAGGAATCCTCCTTGTTAACTCAATGCCTGTTCTGTTACCTAAGTCCTTAAGATCTCCCCCAAAACAGATGTATTCACCTGTAGAGCCTCCTGAGCCTCGTTGGGATGTCCTACATAGGTATCAACGATCCCTAAATTAAACACTTTATCTAAATACGTTGATACACGAATATGAACACACGTCACCAATACAATTTTACTGTCCATCAGTTCTTGAAAGGAATCCTCCTTGTTAACTCAATGCCTGTTCTGTTACCTCGTATAACGAGACTTGCTTTCAAGTAGGTGTACCTTCTACCTTCGTACACAAACAGAAAAGCGGTAAATTATATCATTGTGAAGATGTATTGACACTTTCTTAAAACGAAGGCAATTTCCTATGGTAAAAAAAAAAATACCGAGGGGTTTTCCTTCCCCCTTTTCAAAGAAAGATTTAAATTGAATATTTTTGAATTATAAAACGAACGACCCAAGAACGAAGAGAACATTTTAGAAGAGCTTTTTACGAGATAGGGTTGTAATAAAAAACACGTACTTAGATAATATTTATTTTATTCCTCCGCTTTTTACTGCCATTCCTTCACCATCAGACAGAAAATCAAAACCATCTCTGTACAGACAGACATAGGTCTGATAGGTCACAGTCGCCTATGTAATACAAATATACAAAATACATATTTGAAGATATGTACGTACATACGAACAAAAATTAAGCATTTCACAAATGAAGGGTTCCAGCAGAGACGTCCAACTGAATGAAATTTTGACTTCCAGCTTCCATTGGTATCTACCGGCTTTAACCCTTCAAATGAGACTACCGAGTCTTGAGCCCGCATTTTGTATGCGGGCTCTTAAGTTCGTGCTAAGCATAGTCTCAAGGCATTTGATTGGTCAATTTTGACTTGAGACTGATCTAAGAACGATCATTCTTGTTCATAAATACGAGTGTCAGAGCTTAGACCAAGTCTGACCAAGGTTACTAATAAAACAGCTACTCAAAGTCAATTAATGACATCACATATTACGAAAAACTCGTACCTACATACTTACCTATAACATAATAAGTTAATAAGATACCCATCAAATACGTGTGCAATACACATCACATATTACGAAAAACTCGTACCTACATACTTACCTATAACATAATAAGTTAATAAGATACCCATCAAATACGTGTGCAATACATCAAGTTCTCACATGGTGGGTAACTACAGCTATGAGTTCCATTGAACACCGTATAGTCAATGTAAAATGTAACATTATATTCAGCATTAGGCGTAATGAATTTCGCTCCGCTCTGGCTTTTTACATCAGGTGTAAGAAGAGGTTTCAACTGGTGGCGTATTCACAAACATTCACTGTACCTATCATAATGATACGGACAAGCCCGCTTGAATATTCCTCAATTTTACCCTTCTCTGATGTGAAAATGATGTTGAAAATGTAAAATTGAGAATGCAAATAAAAACCTATAGAGCAAACACAAAAAGATTAAAACATTACACAGAAATGTGGAGAACATTTCTGGGTTATATGGTTCAGCAATATACGCAACACCTTCAAAACATCACCATTCCCTAAAAAGACGTCACAGTAGCATTTCCAGCAGATATTTAGGTAGAGCTAGCAGCTAGCATACACTGAGCCCTTTATGTTGAGCAATCGGGAGCAAAATCAGTGATTATATCACAAAGCAAAAATAATAATACAAGTAACAAAGTAGTCCCTCTTACAAGCTGATGATGACCTGTGCAGCTTTAACCAAACTTTTATTTGAGATGAAAATTTGAAATATATTTTCTGGGTTTGGAGAGCTGTAAAGTCGCTCTTGCCGCTTGCCGTATGTAGCAGATATGTATCGGAGTCAGGATGGGTACTAGAGGAAAAGAACCGAACCAAGAATCTGGGAGTCCCGTTCCTAACTAAAAGTAAAAGTACTACTAAAAGAACAAAATCAATGTTCATTACAATGTAGTGTGTGGGTTACTTATTGGGTTAAGTGTTAGGTGGTGGGTCTGTATTTTACTTCCATGCAGCTGACAAGTTTCTGTTAGGTACAATAATGTTCTTTCTTCAACTTCCCAACGAATTTATCACAAGTGTCACTGGATGTAATAACAACAATAGACACAAGAACGTCAATAATAGATATTGCTTTCAAATCCTTACTGTACGAGTAGTGTCAAGAGCTTTCAACTTTCAAGTCAAATTAGTATTAGATTTACTTTTACAGTTTTACCTGAATACAGCTTCTATGATCATTATTATTACTATTGGAATAAGTAGTGTCAAGAGCTTTCAAGTCAAATTAGTATTAGATTTACTTTTACAGTTTTACCTGAATACAGCTTCTATGATCATTATTATTACTATTGGAATCGTTAGATCATGGTAAATCTACATTGTCTTTGCCAACATTTACAGCTCTGTAAAATTGAAAGTTGAGGTAGTTTTACATGAATAGTTTCATGGAGGGCAAAGGTATTCAACATTCCGCAGTAAACTATCTCAAGAAGCGTCAAAACTTTGCAAGAGACAATTATTTCACAACTCCCATACAATTACATGAGTCCTGTGTTTCATTGCCAACATCCCGAAAAGGTTTGCAAAGATTCTCTAGAGTGGAAATTTTTGCTTTATGATTTACGTCGAAGAAATGCAGCCGAGTGTAAATTGATAGTGGCACAACCCAGTAAGGTGTGAGGTGCGTTCAAAAAAACCCCTATTTGGCTCATTTCATTTCTATTATGTGACCACACTATTTGAATGCATAGTTCTCACGTAGTTTTGCTTCTTTTTTCTTCACACATGAAAAAGCAGAAAGATCGTCCATGTCCCTAAATTTAGCATTTTATTCAGCTTTAACCAAACTTTTATTTGAGATGAAAATTTGAAATATATTTTCTGGGTTTGGAGAGCTGTAAAGTCGCTCTTGCCGCTTGCCGTATGTAGCAGATATGTATCGGAGTCAGGATGGGTACTAGAGGAAAAGAACCGAACCAAGAATCTGGGAGTCCCGTTCCTAACTAAAAGTAAAAGTACTACTAAAAGAACAAAATCAATGTTCATTACAATGTAGTGTGTGGGTTACTTATTGGGTTAAGTGTTAGGTGGTGGGTCTGTATTTTACGTACGAGTACATCGTAGATATATTTATATCTTGTTATAAGAAGTCACAGTTTCCACACAAGGATATTGGAAACACTTGGAGGATTTTAATTGTTCTCGTGATGATGTACAAACATTTTCATCAAAGCAGCTGCACCTATATCGGTTCCGCTCTGGGGTGCCGAACTATCGAATAAAAAAATATTGCGTTTTCAAAAACAACCAGATAGACCATGGATGGTTTTGAGTTTGTTTGTTGGAAATATTTTATACATTTTTTTACGTCTTTATTTATAGATTTCCAAAGAAACCCTCGAAAATGAATTTTATTACCCGTGAAAAACGGAAGGGATGTAGGTAGTAGGTATGTATGAAGAATGTAGGTACAGAAGTAAACAATCCATTATATCATGATGCTAGCTTGCTAGCAGGGTTTTCAGTTTTATTGCTTTTCGAAACATGTGAGAAATGTTGAAACTACTGATAGGGTTTGCCTGACTAACAATGAAACTGTTGAAAGATATCCATCAGGTGCTTTACTCCGTACACAAAAAGCCCGCTCTGAGGCTTAGGTGTAGGGGCAAACAGCCCTAAAGGATGGGTTAAGAAGCTTCTACTGATTTTCCAAGATATCCATCAAAACACAACCATCTGACCATCTGCGGACATACTCACAGCTTGGACAAACAATGGGATAAAGGAGTAAGAACAGACCGACAAGGTTTCAGTTTTGGTGAGAAGCTACAAAATAGGTATGCAAAATAAAATGTCAAAAAGTCATAAGTTGGAGTTTTAGAAACAGACAAGAACTTTTCAAATCCCTTATAACTGACCCCCATAGTAAAGCTACGAACATTCGAGATATCGAGAACTAATAAAACCAATCTAATGATGCTGTCTACAAAGCAATTTACTGACTAATAGCACATACACAAAAAGCCCACTCCGAGGCTTAGGTGTAGGGGCAAACAGCCCTAAAGGACGGGTTAAGAAGCTTCTACGAATTTTCCAAGATATCCATCAAAACACAACCATCTGACCATCTGCTGATATACTCACAGCTTGGACAAACAATTGGATAAAGGAGTAAGAACAGACCGACAAGGTTTCAGTTTTGGTGAGAAGCTACAAAATAGGTATGCAAAATAAAATGTCAAAAAGTCATAAGTTGGAGTTTTAGAAACACACAAGAACTTTTCAAACCCCTTATAACTGACCCCCACAGTAAAGCTACGAACATTCGAGATATCGAGAACTAATAAAACCAATCTAATGATGCTGTCTACAAAGCAATTTACTGACTAATAGCACCCAGTTACAAACCTCACTCTAATAAACGACTTACCAGAAGCAATTTCGCATAAAAAATCGATAGTATCGAATTAGTCTAAAATGGCGATTTATTGCACGGGACAACTATGTACCTACCTAGCTATTATGTGTACTGTTAAGTGCAACCCCCCAAAAAAACACTTCGTGTTAAAAAATTAACGTCAAGAGTTACCCTCCACAAAAAAGTACTGATATATAAAAAAAGACGTCAATGTGGGACCTCCCTTCTACATTAGCTCTTCTAAAGAAAATAATAATTTTCCATCACTCCTACATCAATTTACCTTGCTGTTGAACCATTGATCCCGGATTACGAAACCTAAATCTTGACCGCAGTGCACTGATGAAAATTACAAAACAATTAACATTGTTATCTTCATTAGTGTACTGCGGTCAAGATCTAGGTTTCGTAATCCGGGATCAATGGTTCAACAGCAAGGTAAATTGATGTAGGAGTGATGAAAAATTATTATTTTCTTTAGAAGAGCTAATGTAGAAAGGAGGTCCCACATTGACGTCTTTTTTTTATATCAGTACTTTTTTGTGGAGGGCAACTCTTGACGTTAATTTTTTAACACGAAGTGTTTTTTGGGGGGGATATCACTATTTTTTGCTGTAAGTACTTACCCATCTAAGTTCATACACATTTAGAAAAATAAATGAACCTAATTTTTAATAGATACCCACGTAGTTGCTTCAGAAGTAAGCATATTCAGTATTTAGGTAGGTACCTACATATGTATCAACTCAGATTTCAGAGTCTATAATAGGTTGATAATAAATATAATTCATGAAGCGGTCAAACTTTCTTGACTTGGCGGGGCGGAGCGCTACCGCGCTCCTTAATAGGTAGTTAATACATGAAATGTATATCAAAGTTTTGACTCGATTGGGAATTGAACCAGTATATTCCTCTTTCAAAGTAGAACCAAGGTTAGGGATATTCCTGGAATACGAACAAGCTGATTAGAATAAAATAAATATTAGAATAATTTAAGATAATAATTTTAATATTTTTCTTCGCGGAAAGTAAGAAGCAAAAGTTCAGGACGAGGCATTTACGTTATTCCTTCTCCTCAAACTCACCTCTGCCCTTCCTCCTCTTATTCTATTTCCAACCTGAATTATAACTTTGTTCATCTCTTCCACCTGGAATGTTAACAACTTTATTCCCCGGGAAACTTTTATTTCATAAATTAAGTTTAATTTTTTTCAATGAACATCGTGAACACTCTACGGGGTAACTTGGAACTTTGAAGAAAAACAGGAGAAATTTTCGGACCTACTATTTATGTATGTATTTGATATTACTTGCTTCCTCTTACTTTTTTCAGTTCTTCGGAGGGAGAGAGCCAATGGTCCGATAGAGAAGAGATATTGACTGTGACTGAACTTGTGACCTTGATAACTTTAAAATTTGTTAGATTACCACAGTTCACAATTCTAACTCTTACCCTAAACTTTTAAAAGAAATTTAAAGACACCCTGTCATTTGACTTGAAAATTACATTTTAATATGAATTACGTCATTATGGAGAACTAAAAACACTCCCCTACAGTATACTTTATTTGACAAGTTAAACGACAGTCTTCTCCAGGAAAACCAAGGCCGCTAATGATGTGATAGGTCACCATGGAACAACAAGATAACGTCCTAAGTGGACGGGGGACCAAGCTGATCATGGGGATCACCAAAAACTCATGAGAACAACAAAGAAGGACTTTAGGAGTTCTGGACTCTTAAGGAATGACCAATGAATAGCACTGAAAGAAACATTAGCCCATTAAAAAATGAAGATAAGAGATGTGCCCGAAAAGAAATCCTTATTGATTACAAATTTAATGAAAAGTATTAAAACAAAGTATTGGTGAAGGGGAGGGAGAAAGAGGAAGTATCCCGCTTCAGGAATCATAATCTTGCCAATATGTTAAAACCAGACCTCTTCTGTTCCACTGACACTATAGGAATTTAGACAAATTCAACGAGATAATCTAAATAAGAACCATATTAAATAAAGTTGATTTAAGACTGGGACATCATGTAGGTATTGTTGGATCAGTGAGGGATCATGAATCATGAGTATTAGCCATAACTCGAGAAAAATCAGAACAAATTATAAACAAAGGAAAACAATACCGAAATGTTGCGATACAAAACATACAATCCAACAACTTTTTTGTGCAAATATTTATTCAAATTTCGGAGTTTCAATTTATTTTCAGGTCAAGTGATTAAATTTCTGGAAACCCTTGAAGAGTCTGCAAGGATGAAGGGAAGAGAGAAACAATGTCCACTTATCCCTTGTCCACTAGAATGGACACTGGACATAATCCCATCTGTTGACCTGAACGATTAGTTTTCACAAGCACTGGCTCTGGCTAGGATCATGTTGTACTCCGAAAGTTTTAATCTGGTGGTTGCCTCTTGGCATGATGTACTTTTGCATTTGAGGTTTTCGGACATTTTTCATTCCACTTAAAGCCTTGTTAGTAGGTACATTATTCACATTTTATTTCATCGAATTTATGTTGTAATGCCTAGTGCCTAAGTCTGTTGAACTTTTAGTATAGGTACATTTCCCTTGCATAAAAAGATCTTGAAAGCCGCAGTGAACAGCAACAGGAAAAGAGGAAGACCCAGACTAAGATGGATGGAGAGATGCAGTGAACAACAGATTTGAGTGGAGCAGGATAGTTGAGGAGGCCAAGACCCATCCCAGGCTGAAGTGCCATTTGGTAAGGTAAGGTACATTTCCCTTGTTTTTGGACACATCAGAATAATTTCATACAACCTGCAAGTAAGATTATGACTTCTCCCGTGGAAACATTGAACTTTCCTGTTAAAGGTGTTGCAATATTTCATGGATTCATGTACAAAATGGTATGTCTGCGTGCAATTAAAAGAGTTTAACAATAAAATTTACTCAAAGGCCGGGAGATTCTGTGGAAACTTTTGTTAAATACTATGCGTACAGCATTTTCACTTTTTTTTTTAGAACAAAAGCCTTTTTTTCATCTTCCTCCTCTAATGTCACCTTTCTTTTCTTGTGTTTCGTATTAAATCATTCCCAACCTCCTTCCGTATACAAGAGACACAATACACTTAGCAACGAATTTATCATTGTTACAAAACTTTTTAAAAACGTCTCCATTTTTTTCTTCTTTTTTGTGTTTACTGACTCCACACCGCAACATGGATGATGAAATACCGCTCGATCACTAGCACATTATCTTGTTCAGGTGAGATCAATTTAACACCAATGGGTAATGTTTCCAATAACACACTATTTACTCCGAGTGTTACAAGCATACGTAATTTCTAAATTACTCTTAATAAGCCTTTTATCGACCATGTTTTCAGCCGCACCCGACTATTGCCATGAATAATGTTGGTACCTGGTTGTTTCTCACATTGTCACCTTCACAAGGAAACTGGCATAATATACTGTCCATACCAAACTGGTATGTTAACGCGAATTACGATAGGGAAAATTTATATCGCACGTAAACAGTCCATTACTGTCTTGTCTTAACCATCAGTCACTCAGAGAAAACCATACAAATTGAATATCAATTAGACACCAAGATAAAACCCATAGGAAAGATTAATAGACACATGTCTGTAAGGGTCTCAATTATTATTGTTGCTTCTACACTTTAACAGGGAAAGAGAAAAAGTTTTAAATCGACTCCATCAAAATATCTTAGATACAAAAGTAGAGCATGTGGATGTTGTATACGAGAAACAATTACTAGACTATTATATTTTTTGATAAAGAAAGGTAGGTACCTCCTATCTATTTGATGTAGGTACTTCTACAGCATCTACAGCAAAGGGTATTTCATGCTGCATTGAAAGGGGGGACTATTGTTGCCAGTGCAGGACTGCAGGTTTTATAAATCTTTTGATTTGAGTGTTCACTCAGAATTCATTCATATACCCAGGTCAGATATATTTTGTGATCTTCTGGCCAGTTAGGTATCCTGCATATCAAGCATTTTTACCAAACAGGTGGGCATTGTATTTTCTTAATATTATCAGGACATAACTCACTGTAGATTTGGGCATATTTCTGGTAAACACAGCTACTTATTAGCAAGATAATCTGAAGTAAGAAGTAAGTGTAAAGATGTACATAGCCTACAGGGATATGTAACAGAAGTGTTAATTATCCCATCACATGTATCAAACACATCTGAACCTTCATCTTGTTTCCGTGGAGACCCAGCACCCAACATCAGTTCTGTAATGGTAGGCCAGGATAGTTCCACATCATTAACAACCATCTCATTACATCCAAAATTAATGTAGTGCACATGGAGATCACATGTTAAACTGGAGGAGATCTCACAAAGTCCCAAGAGTAAGCAACCTACCAAACAACAAGCAACTGAACATAGTAAATGCATTATTTTGTATACTTACAGAAGAATCAGATGATATTGATAAAGTTGACTAAAGAAACCTGTTAATATTATGTGAATCACCAAATGGAGTGTCTTGAAAAAGAAAAATATTGGAACAGAAAAATCAGTTTAAGATTAAAGTCAGCAAGTGCTTCAAATGAAGAGGTTTCAACTGGTGGCGTATTCACAAACATTCACTGTACCTATCATAATGATACGGACAAGCCCGCTTGAATATTCCTCAATTTTACCCTTCTCTGATGTGAAAATGATGTTGAAAATGTGAAATTGAGAATGCAAATAAAAACCTATGGAGCAAACACAAAAAGATTAAAACACTACACAGAAATGTGGAGAACATTTCTGGGTTATATGGTTCAGCAATATACGCAACACCTTCAAAACATCACCATTCCCTAAAAAGACGTCACAGTAGCATTTCCAGCAGATATTTAGGTAGAGCTAGCATACACTGAGCCCTTTATGTTGAGCAATTGGGAGCAAAATCAGTGATTATATCACAAAGCAAAAATAATAATACAAGTAACAAAGTAGTCCCTCTTACAAGCTGATGATGACCTGTGAGGCAAAAGTGATTTATCGACGACAACAAATCCCAGCCCATGAATTTCCTATCCCGAAATATTCCGGCACCCTTCTAGCAAAAACTGAATGCACCCTTCTTGGAAAAGATACAAAGTGCAATACATTACAAGCACTTGTACTGTGGTTTAATGGTAGATCTGAAATCCCCATTCTTATTTGATTAGCTGATGTATTTTTTTAAACTTTTATCTACCCTTTGAGATCTTAATGAATAATGACCTAGCATTTTTCTCTTATAATTGAATAAAAGACGTCAGGGTAAAGACGCTAGCAGAAGTCTGCCAGACTGTAATGGTGGGGTCAATTTAGTTTTATTGATCCTTGTAATAAATCTTTCTCCTGCCAGGGTCTGGCATTAAAGCTGTGGATTCGTCTAATTGAACCTCAAATAACATTTCGTATGAAAAGGGTTATTTACTCGTACCATCATGGAATCCTGTAGGTATAAGATCTTTCTGAACTTGGTTAAAGTTTCAAGATTCAAAGTATTGTTTTGATAAACCTTGTGCATAAAAACATTCAAAGGAAAGGAAATAGTTTACTCATGTCACTGCAATTATATAGGGTACATACCTGCAACAAAAGATAATAGCGAATTTCAAAATTTTGAAGGAAAAAAGAGTTAAACGCTAGATAATGAGAGTTTTAACAAGGAAACAATTAATAAAATGAAAATACAACAGGATAAAGTTTGTAAAAAAAGATAAACAAATAAAATAATAATATAAATGACCGTCTGTGAAACTAGTAGGTATTAGTCATCCACACAACATTCAAATACTAATGTTTTTCCCAGAAGCAAAGTTACATGGCAAAATCATATGACATGTGATTAATAAACATAACACGGTCATGTGTGATGGTGAGGTGAATACGAACAACAATTTGAAGAACTTACAACTAGATCCCCTACTAGAAACTATGATTTATTGTACGAAATATGAACAGCAAAGTTGTGACTCATTCAACTGGAATATGGATAAGATCGCGAAATGCAGAAAAGTAATTTAATTTACTTTATATGCTAAAGTCAAAATATTATGTAGATACCTATCTACCTTCCCCAACAATAATGAGTTGGCGTTCGTATTTACATGTAAATGTTTCGGAGAAAAAAAAAAACAAAGTTGTGACTCATTCAACTGGAATATGGATAAGATCGCGAAATGCAAAAGTAATTTAATTTACTTTATATGCTAAAGTCAAAATATGTACCTATCTACCTTCCCCAACAATAATGAGTTGGCGTTCGTATTTACATGTAAATGTTTCGGAGAAAAAAAAAATAATAAATAAAAAAATAATAATGGAAAAATTAACGAATTATTATTGTTCCATTTAATTTTTGCAGTTTATTACTATTTATTTTAAGTAGATAGATCTTACGTTTCAATAATAGATAATTTGCACCTCCATGGGAAACAAGATGACATTTTTCAATACTCAGACAAAATAACCTAATGAGTAGGTAATAACAGTCAGAGCACTACTCGTAAAGAGTTTAACAAGAGCTATGTCAGTCAACATGCTCATACACATGTACTTGTACTGACATAGTAAAGGATTCATTATGCCAAGAGAAAATTGAACATAGAAGTAGATGAGTCTCTATACTCTCTATCTATATACGAGTTACTCGAGCATTTCGAGTAAGAAATTGTACCGTTTTGAGTCATTAGGGGAAAATAATTGTCAGCGTTCAGACTGACATAGTAAAGGATTCATTATGCCAAGAGAAAATTGAACATAGAAGTAGATGAGTCTCTATCTATATACGAGTTACTCGAGCATTTCGAGTAAGAAATTGTACCGTTTTGAGTCATTAGGGGAAAATAATTGTCAGCGTTCACAATCTAAATAAGAACCACATTAAATGAAGTTGATTTAAGACTGGGACATCATGTAGGTATTGTTGAAATGTTGGATCAGTGAGGGATCATGAATCATGAGTATTAGCCATAACTCGAGAAAAATCAGAACAAATTATAAACAAAGGAAAACAATATGAATACTCACAAACAGTTAAGAAAGACTGCTGTTTCACTAAATGCAAATAATTAGATAACAACCTTGTCGACGGAAGCATTTGGTACAATTTGAAAAGAAGAGCACACAAGTACAAACATGTAGATACATATGTAACTACCTAAACATTGTAAGTACTCGGTTAGAGTAAAACTAAAAGTAAGTAAAACGTAAAACTCAGCTACAATTACTACCATTCTTATTCCTAATAGCACTAGAGATATTTCAAGCTGTAAGCTGCAAGTGTGCATGCTGAATTTTAAAACTCGACAACGCACATTTTCCGTTTCAAAATGTAATGAGACCATCAGGTATGTTGAAAGTAATTACCTACATTCTTCTTTAACGAAGATGTCTTTTCTCTCAAAGAAGAAAAGAAAAAGATGGTTGGAATTTTCTTTCATTTTGCACATTTTTCCGTTTCAAAATGTAATGAGAACATCAGGTATGTCGAAAGTAATTACCTACATTCTTCTTTAACGAAGATGTCTTTTCTCTCAAAGAAGAAAAGAAAAAGATGGTTGGAATTTTCTTTCATTTGATCTTTTTTTCTGTGCGATATTACCTAATTTGTTGTCGGCGAATAAAATCGAAATTTACAATAATAAGGAAACACAGAGTTTCGTTATTATTTAGGTACCTACTGGGGGATATTCCGTTTAATACCTTAAACAGAGCTAGGAAATTGTTTTCCAAAACCCCATACCATTAGGTACCTACCTCAATGAAACAAGTAAGCAATAACATGAAAAGTGTAGCAAGTTTTAAAAGGTGCAAATAAGGTTCTGTCATCAGAAAAGAGAGCTTGGAGTCTTGCCAAACCAGTAGGTAATAACCACATAAATGGAAATACACATCATAACAAACATGGAAATCAAATAGGTACCTCAATGAAACAAGTAAGCAATAACATGAAAAGTGTAGCAAGTTTTAAAAGGTGCAAATAAGGTTCCGTCGTCAGAAAAGAGAGCTTGGAGTCTTGCCAAACCAGTAGGTAATAACCACATAAATGGAAATACACATCATAACAAACATGGAAATCAAAATGTTTTGAACTTGCAAAACTGTATCGTAAATCAGACGGGAAAATGGTTATTGTGACAAAGTATTTAAGACATTAATGCATTTGCAACAACTTCATGTCAATATGGCCGCGGGTGTACCACAGCTTTATCTTATCTTTCTTTTCATTTAGTTCCAGAAAAAGAAGAAAAAATATTCTAACATTCAGAAAGAGAAGGTAAACGATTTTTGCTCAGTGAAATAAACCATTAAGTTTTATAAAGATGAATAAAAGTTGATGTTCAAAGAGAAAAATAATGAAATTAAACCTACATAATAATTCAAAAAGGTAGATACTGAAACCTTTAAACACCTTACTGACTCCGCGATCAATAGGAATTAAGAATAATAAATAAATTCAGCCCTTGAATATACACTACTAATTGTGAAAATCATTTTGCAAACAACATAGTTTTTAACTAAATAAGTAGGTATCATACGATATACAGAGCAACTACATACTTTGAAATAACAGTTTTATAGAACGGAGCTATGACTGATCGAATGTCTTTGATGTAAATACAAAGTTTGGAAGAGTATACATATTAAAAATAGATGCATACGTACCTACACAATAAAACTATAAAACACAAATTTTCTAGGTTTTCATAAATTTAGTCATAGGTATATCAAGGTATATAATTTTACAAACAAGTTTAGAATTTGAAAAACCAGTAGCACGACCTTGAGCATGAACAAATGAGTAATCTCTGGCATTCGGATAATAAACCGAGCATGCACATATCCCAATGAACAATTTTGAGGAGAGATAAATTATTCCTTCCCGAATCATCATCTGCATTTCTCTTTTCTTCTTCTTCTTCTTCTTCTTCTCCTCCATGTTCTTGGCAAAGAGATGAGGTATGTTGATAAGAGACACTCAAGCTTTGTTTAGAACAATGCAACTTCAAGTGCAACATTTATTCTGTGGCAGTGTTTCACACCTTCACAGATATTCAAATCGAGTGTTTACGATGGGATGCCAGAACATCATGACTTGTGTGTTTGAAATAACAGTTTTATAGAACGGAGCTGTGACTGATCGAATGTCTTTGATGTAAATACAAGGTTTGGAAGAGTAATACGAATAGATACATACGTTACCTACATAATCACACTATGCAACACAAATTTTGTAGGTTTTCATAAATCTAATCATAGGTTTATCTAGGTAGGTACATACTTTTACAAACGAGTTCGGAATCCGGAAAACCAGTAGCACTCAAGGTCGTGAACAAGTGAGTAATCTCTGGCATTCGGATAATAAACCGAGCATGCACATATCCCAATGAACAATTTTGAGGAGAGATAAATTATTCCTTCCCGAGGAAAAGAATTTAAATGTAAAATATTTTGGCGTTCATCCAGAGAAAAGTGGAAAAGTCTCTCCCCTTGGAAAAAAAAGGGAGAAAGAAAAGGCTTTACAACTCAATAGTACCTATGAAGGGAATACAATATATTATGCTCAACTCTTCTCATACAGGGAGCCTTCAAAAGCAGGGGAAAGTTTCAGCTGCAAAGGGAATATTAATGACGTACGAGGGAAAAGAGACGTGGAGAGGGAAAGGTTTCAAAGTTTCGACTTGCTAATATTTTCTTACCTTGGAAGAAGTTAACTCTTTCTCCTCCCACGTTTTGTTTTGTCTATTTTTTTTACTCTACTGACTAAGTAGAGCCGACTGAAACCGTCCACACTGCTTTGACAACATAGATTCACCTCGTCGACTATGTTTGGACATAACTTTAGAAATATACAGAGAACATACCTGTATACCTGAGTAGGCGTCCACAATGGAGAACAGACCTTCGAGTCCTTCGACCCTCGCCTAGTACCGACCCAAGGGAAAATAAACAAACCATCCTAATGAATAGAAGTGTCCTCAACGGAGCCTTGACCATATACTCTACTGAAGGTATTACATAGTCAAAGAAATACTCGTGTTAGCTAGATGGATCTCCTAATGCTTTTACAACTTCTACTACTGTAAGTTTATTTTTTTATTATTATTATTATTTTTTTTTTTGTTTTATCCTGGAAAATGCATTTGTATCTACTTAGCCACTGTTTTCAATGGAAACCTGGCTCCAACTATGCATATGCATGATTCCAATCTGAGAATTACTTTTTTAACTGAACTACCAATGTATCCATCCACCCTTTCCTTTTTATTGTAAAGTTGGGTTTTGTGAGGCCAAAGTGATTTATCGACAACAAATCCCAGCCCATGAATTTCCTATCCCGAAATATTCCGGCACCCTTCTAGCAAAAACTGAATGCACCCTTCTTGGAAAAGATACGAAGTGCAATACATTACAAGCACTTGTACTGTGGTGTAATGGTGGATCTGAAATCCCCATTCTTATTTGATTAGCTGATGTATTTTTTTAAACTTTTATCTACCCTTTGAGATCTTAATGAATAATGACCTAGCATTTTTCTCTTATAATTGAATAAAAGACGTCAGGGTAAAGACGCTAGCAGAAGTCTGCCAGACTGTAATGGTGGGGTCAATTTAGTTTTATTGATCCTTGTAATAAATCTTTCTCCTGCCAGGGTCTGGCATTGAAGCTGTGGATTCTTCTAATTGAACCTCAAAAATCCGTATGAAAAGGGTTATTTACTCGTACCATCATGGAATCCTGTAGGTATAAGATCTTCCTGAACTTGGTTAAAGTTTCAAGATTCAAAGTATTGTTTTGATAAAC
The DNA here is from genome assembly GCF_000475195.1 of Diaphorina citri. Classification (NCBI taxonomy): domain Eukaryota; kingdom Metazoa; phylum Arthropoda; class Insecta; order Hemiptera; family Psyllidae; genus Diaphorina; species Diaphorina citri. The sequence goes on from NW_007378203.1 coordinate 15,925, forward strand.
CTTGTGCATAAAAACATTCAAAGGAAAGGAAATAGTTTGGAAAAGCTGTGGATTCGTCTAATTGAACCTCAAATAACATTTCGTATGAAAAGGGTTATTTACTCGTACCATCATGGAATCCTGTAGGTATAAGATCTTTCTGAACTTGGTTAAAGTTTCAAGATTCAAAGTATTGTTTTGATAAACCTTGTGCATAAAAACATTCAAAGGAAAGGAAATAGTTTGGAGTTTTTCCGAGTTGTAAACAAGTTGGGTATACCTACACAGTAAAACAAAACAAACCTCAATAAAGGATTTCAAAGGAAATAAAACTGTAAACCTCCCTGTTTATTTCTCGACTTGGTGAGCCCAAGCAACATCAAAAGATGTGAGGGAGGGAGGGAGAGAGAGACAGAGAGAGAGGTCTCTCCATAAAGCAGTCTCTCTTCCCCAAACAAATAAATTGAATTGTTGTATACGATGGCAGCTTTCCAGCTTATTTATATGCAACAGAACTCGGGGAAAAAAAAGCCGAATTGTGGTGTTTGAAAATATATAAAAAATACTTCAGCTCCGAGCGCGATGGTACACACATGCATAAAGTGTCGAACAGTGTCAATGAACATTTCAGGTGTGCCCTCTGGAAAATAAATTTGCTAGCTGGAATTTTGCTGTATTATTGTGCATTTTGTTTTGTTAAATGATGACAGTGAATGTTTGGTCAAAGCAGAAGAGCGCATATACGAGTCCTACTGAGATGTGACTTTGAGGAATACTGAGGATAGAACGCTGAGGGTTCAGCCATGACTGATAGTCAACAGACGGATAGGTAATTTCCAATGAAAAGAAGGGAAACGGAAGGAAGGAAAATCTATCTAGAGAGGGATGACACGGGGGTTCAAGTCTGCGAGCAAGGCTGTGTTGTAATCATGATGTATTACGTCTAGGATATATGTATCCCAAATATCATTTCATGGTTCACGTGTTTAAAAAACCATATATCATGCAAGAGGCATAGGCGTAAACGAGAGACAGGTAGGCGCGCTCCTTTGATACGCCAGTGATATTATGTACATACATAAATATTATTTATGTACCTATAATGTTTCAATATTTTGTAATAATTATAATGTTTTTGCCTACCTTCGCCAACAGTGCGTTTCGACCTACTATACGTACGTATTTCCTGTGTTATTTCAAGTCTCTTCGACAAGACAGACAAAAAATAGACAGCATTTTTGCGTATTAGTAACAGTTGTCTTCGAAATGGAAACAGTACAAACGTACCCACTTCTTTGTTCCAGGCTTCATAATGAACTTGTTAAGATTTTAGTTCTCCAAAGAAACAAAACTCCGCTACGCCCGTTCCAAGCCGGGGGCCTGTTACGCAAGAAACAGGAAGGAGGAGGAGGAGTATCAACCTCGTTAAAAAACCAGGGTTCATCTGGCTCCGGATGATAGCACCCTGTTATAGGACCCCTGCCTAGGGAAAGACTGCTGTTTCACTAAATGCAAATAATTAGATAACAACCTTGTCGACGGAAGCATTTGGTACAATTTGAGAGGCCTTTCAGAACCGATCACTGACTCGCTTTTCGTATGCGAAATTCCTCGAAAGTTCACTATGTCCTTGAAATAATCTCATATAGGAAAATTAATCATAATTATCTCCTTGGATGTTATTGGAGAAGGCTGTATTGCTTCCAGTCGAAGAAGCTTCATCGCCTCATAATTAGTAACTCTCACGTGAGACCAACAATCTAGAACAAACTTGAAGGACAAAACGTATTGAGACGAGAATCTAATAATGAAGCGATTTCAACAAATTGCCATCTATGTATTTTCAAGATTTCGAGATAACAGAAACGTTCTTATGTTGTCTGAAATGGAAAAGAGAAAATTTAGCAAAATTTTAAAAGAATCATTTGTACGACTGAAGGGGAAGGACACACAGGAGTGGCAGTAACTTTCATTAACGTCGAAAATCGTGACACTCGATTTCAGCGGAAAATCTCGTTCTACAGTTCTACCTACTCGTGTTATTACGTCTCTTCGTATATGAAACGTAATTTGGAACGAAATTCATATCCTCTCCTAACTGTTTACAATTTATTTCTAGCTTACAGCTCACGAGTTGCTAAAAACAAGGTCATTAGAATAATCAAGTTATGTGTGTCTCCAAATGTCTAAGTAAGGAACTATATGATTTTGTGACGTCATTGGTTACTTACATAATTGGGTTTTCAATAAAACTAACCACCACTAAGCCGTTTTAGGAGTTTCAACAGTCTTAAATAAGTATACCGGGAGCGTATTCATTTCTGTGAAATTCAACACAGGCGACTGCACTTGTTCTTGGATAGTAGCAAGTGACCTCATAAATTAAACCATCTAGCAAACAAGATCCTGCTTTCATCTCCATTAAGCGCTAAAACCTTTCCTCTTTGAATAGAGGATATAAACTTTTTTCACCTCAAAAACTTGGTCAGGGAAATAAGGGGAAAAAGTGTAATAAAATAAGGTGAAAAGAAATAAAATAAATACCTAGGTGGAACATTATTTTTCCTTAGAAAAAAATCCGAACCACTATTAAACAGAGGTGAAGAAGAAGGTGATGTCAAAAATAATGACTCAACTGTCAGAGAAGCAGAATTTCCACATGGCATGTCAATTATAAAACACAGAGAGGTTAGTGCGCTTTTCATCATTTCACTTTCCTGATATTAAATACTGATGGTTCAGCACAAAGGAACACATTAGCACAGATTGCTTTGAAAGCTCGGCTAAATGATCGTTGGAACTTTCCTAAAGCATTTAACTTATGGTTTATGGCTTTATGGATAGCGAAATTTAGTTACTGGTATAGAAACAAAACTCTCTAGAATCAAAACTGTACACTCTACAAAGAGACTACTCGTTGTGCAGCAAAAACAAGCAGGCGCTCTTCTATCCAAAAATTGCGAACTAAAAACGTTGACTGTACCAACATGTATAATATAGATAACATGGAAACAGACATGCAAAACCACACCCCTCCATATTTCAAAGTCAAAAACAATTTCTTTTTTCCTCTCTTTCTTTTTTTCGGCGAAAACAAAAAGAAATAACACCTTCTCGAAATGGGGTTTAAATTTAAGAACAGACAAAAGGTGAAAAATAACAAGAATGGGAGACTGGGAAAGAAGAACGAAAGCAATTTGAAAACATATACGTGAATCAGAGAAAATAGAAGAAAAACTCTTATAAATAAAGTGAAGATACGTTTTTTCTATAGCAATTATAAGGGTCTTGATCCTGTTCTCTGATGCAAGGTAGGATAGTAATAGATACTTTACCTTTACTAATTCAAGATTGTGCTTTCTTGTTATTAAAAAGCTTTTACAGAATAGGGAACAATTTAAAATTATTTTTCAAAATAGGAAAGGTACCTAAGGGTCTTGATCCTGTTCTCTGCAAGGTAGGATAGTAATAGATACTTTACCTTTACCAATTCAAGATTGTGCTTTCTTGTTATTAAAAAGCTTTTACAGAATAGGGAACAATTTAAAATTATTTTTCAAAATAGGAAAGGTACCTACATCAATACATTTCTACAATGACAAAAGTAAGGCCTTTCAGAACCGATCAATGACTCGCTTTTCGTATGCGAATTTCCTCGAAATTTCACAATGTCCTTGAAACAATCTCATATAGGAAAATTAATCATAATTATCTCCTTGGATGTTATTGGAGAAGGCTGTATTGTTTCCATTCGAAGAAGCTTCATCGCCTCATAATTAGTAACTCCCACGTGAGACCAACAATCTAGAACAAACTTGAAGGACAAAACGTATTGAGACGAAAATCTAATAATGAAACGATTTCAACAAATTGCCATCTATGTATTTTCAAGATTTCGAGATAACAGAAACGTTCTTATGTTGTCTGAAATGGAAAAGAGAAAATTTAGCAAAATTTTAAAAGAATCATTTGTACGACTGAAGGGGAAGGACACACAGGAGTGGCAGTAACTTTCATTAACGTCGAAAATCGTGACACTCGATTTCAGCGGAAAATCTCGTTCTACAGTTCTACCTACTCGTGTTATTACGTCTCTTCGTATATGAAACGTAATTTGGCAGTCTGAAATGGAAAAGAGAAAATTTAGCAAAATTTTAAAAGAATCATTTGTACGACTGAAGGGGAAGGACACACAGGAGTGGCAGTAACTTTCATTAACGTCGAAAATCGTGACACTCGATTTCAGCGGAAAATCTCGTTCTACAGTTCTACCTACTCGTGTTATTACGTCTCTTCGTATATGAAACGTAATTTGGAACGAAATTCATATCCTCTCCTAACTGTTTACAATTTACTAGCTTACAGCTCACGAATTGCTAAAAACAAGGTCATTAGAATAATCAAGTTATGTGTTGTCTCCAAATGTCTAAGTAAGGAACTATATGATTTTGTGACGTCATTGGTTACTTACATAATTGGGTTTTCAATAAAACTTTTCTAGCTTACAGCTCACGAGTTGCTAAAAACAAGGTCATTAGAATAATCAAGTTATGTGTGTCTCCAAATGTCTAAGTAAGGAACTATATGATTTTGTGACGTCATTGGTTACTTACATAATTGGGTTTTCAATAAAACTAACCACCCTAGCTTACAGCTCACGAGTTGCTAAAAACAAGGTTATTAGAATAATGAAGTTAGGTATGTGTTGTCTCCAAATGTCTAAGTAAGGAACTATATGATTTTGTGACGTCATTGGTTACTTACATAATTGGGTTTTCAATAAAACTAACCACCACTAAGCCGTTTTAGGAGTTTCAACAGTCTTAAATAAAGTATACCGGGAGCGTATTCATTTCTTAAATAAAGTATTTCTGTGAAATTCAACACAGGCGACTGCACTTGTTCTTGGATAGTAGCAAGTGACCTCATAAATTAAACCATCTGGCAAACAAGATCCTGCTTTCATCTCCATTAAGCGCTAAAACCTTTCCTCTTTGAATAGAGGATATAAACTTTTTCACCTCAAAAACTTGTATACCGGGAGCGTATTCATTTCTGTGAAATTCAACACAGGCGACTGCACTTGTTCTTGGATAGTAGCAAGTGACCTCATAAATTAAACCATCTAGCAAACAAGATCCTGCTTTCATCTCCATTAAGCGCTAAAACCTTTCCTCTTTGAATAGAGGATATAAACTTTTTTCACCTCAAAAACTTGGTCAGGGAAATAAGGGGAAAAAGTGTAATAAAATAAGGTGAAAAGAAATAAAATAAATACCTAGGTGGAACATTATTTTTCCTTAGAAAAAAATCCGAACCACTATTAAACAGAGGTGAAGAAGAAGGTGATGTCAAAAATAATGACTCAACTGTCAGAGAAGCAGAATTTCCACATGGCATGTCAATTATAAAACACAGAGAGGTTTCAAAAACTTGGCCAGGGAAATAAGGGGAAAAAGTGTGATAAAATAAGGTGAAAAGAAATAAAATAAATAGGTGGAACATTATTTTTCCTTAGAAAAAAATCCGAACCACTATTAAACAGAGGTGAAGAAGAGGGTGATGTCAAAAATAATGACTCAACTGTCAGAGAAGCAGAATTTCCACTTGGCATGTCAATTATAAAACACAGAGAGGTTAGTGCGCTTTTCATCATTTCACTTTCCTGATATTAAATACTGATGGTTCAGCACAAAGAGAGGTTAGTGCGCTTTTCATCATTTCACTTTCCTGATATTAAATACTGATGGTTCAGCACAAAGGAACACATTAGCACAGATTGCTTTGAAAGCTCAGCTAAATGATCGTTGGAACTTTCCTAAAGCATTTAAGTTATGGTTTATGGCTTTATGGATAGCGAAATTTAGTTATTGGTATAGAAACAAAGAAAACTCTCTAAAATCAAAACTGTACACTCTACAAAGAGACTACTCGTTGTGCAGCAAAAACAAGCGGGCGCTCTTCTATCCAAAAATTGCGAACTAAAAACGTTGACTGTACCAACATGTATAATATAGATAACATGGAAACAGACATGCAAAATCGGAACAGAACTAAGGTGTAATCAAGCAATGAAAGAAATGTCGAGAACAGTTTTGAATTTGCAACAATTACTAGTGTGTAGTATGTACTCTCGAACAAGGAAAGCCCAAGTTTATTCGAATCAAATGATTACAAGGGGAGAAACGGAATACACAGGTGAAATGAGGAAGTTCTTACAATACATAGGTATTTCATGGAGTAGAAACACGTGTATTTTATTTGGCACCAGATACTATGCCTTGGCTTCTTCTTCTTCTTCTTCTTCTTCTTCTTCTTCTTCTTCTTCTTCTTCATCTGCGTTTCTCTCTTATTCTTCTCCATGTTCTTGGCAAAGAGATGAGGTATGTTGATAAGAGACACTCGAGCTTTGTTTAGAACAATGCAACTTCAAGTGCAACATTTATTCTGTGGCAGTGTTTCACACCTTCACAGATATTCAAATCGAGTGTTTACATGCAAAAAATATTGTGCATGAAGAAGATGCAAAAATAACAAACAAAGCAAACGACGGTAACAATGCACATTCACATAATAATTTTATTTTAATGCAAATCCTATGCAAATGACAAATAATAATGATGGTAGCGTTGGAAAACAACATGGGGAATGTTGCAATCCGTTCAAGTGCCATTTGTTTTCATAAAATGGAGTACGGAATACAACGTTGTTCCTGGAACGTCGAACTAGAACGGAATGGAAATGGTAGAATGCAATAGGAATATTTATAAAAACGATCAATAGGAATTAAGAATAATAAATAAATTCAGCCCTTGAATATGCACTACTAATTGTGAAAATCATTTTGCAAACAACATAGTTTTTAACTAAATAAGTAGGTATCATACGATATACAGAGCAACTACATACAACACACACAGAAGCTCTGAAATTTGCAAATTCAATGGGCGCAAATGGGGTAAATAATAATTAATCTGACTTCAGGGAATATAAAAGAGGAAGCTCTGAAATTTGCAAATTCAATGGGCGCAAATGGGGTAAATAATAATTAATCTGACTTCAGGGAATTAGTTTTTAACTAAATAAGTAGGTATCATACGATATACAGAGCAACTACCTACATACAACACACACAGAAGCTCTGAAATTTGCAAATTCAATGGGCGCAAATGGGGTAAATAATAATTAATCTGACTTCTGAAAAGAGAACCAAGTTATTTCAAAGATCATTGCATATTGCCTACAGATCTACTCACAGCAAATGACGAAAAAAACATTCAACTTTCTCTATAAAAGAGAACCAAGTTATTTCAAAGATCATTGCATATTGCCTACAGATCTACTCACAGCAAATGACGAAAAAAACATTCAACTTTCTCCCAAAGGATTGAGGATGTAGGTATTGGCTAGCGGTAATCATGCAGAAGTCACGTGTGTGGAAAAGAAAAGCTCCTTTTTGTATTTAACCTAACCCTATAATAACACTGGTCACTGCTCGTTTGTGCCAGTTCCTTTGATAGCAAACTTCCACACACGTGACTTCTGCACAAGTACCCAGTTTCCCACAGGTAATGCCATACAACCCTTAATAAATCATTCAAATCGCTAAGGAATTTAAACAAGAAGATTCTCGCATTTGGCCAATTAAAAATTAATGAAGTTGAAGCGTCGATGAAAATTGAACACCAAGGTAGGCACTGCATTTTAATTAAAAGCTCCTAATTCTAATTAATTAGTCATAACAACCCTCGACTTTACCTGGGAGAGATTTCGAGCTGTTTCATTGAGAACGTCGAGGGTGTTTCTATGACGGGTTAAGTGCTTCCGATAAAGAGAATGAAAATTGAACACCAAGGTAGGCACTGCATTTTAATTAAAAGCTCCTAATTCTAATTAATTAGTCATAACAACCATCGACTTTACCTGGGAGAGATTTCGAGCTGTTTCATTGAGAACGTCGAGGGTGTTTCTATGACGGGTTAAGTGCTTCCGATAGAGAGAACGGTAATGTACACCATAATTATGTTAGAGTAAACAGTGCTAACATTGGTTGCTATAATTTGAAAGATAAAACACTCAAAACACAAGACTTATAAAATGGTTACTAAAACACTCATGTCAACAAGTCACAGAAACGAGAACTTCCCATAACTTTCCTTTTCCTTGGCGAATTCTCTGGTTCGTGAGTTGGAATATTCAGGGAAATCAGACGGATGCATGGAAGTTTTGGATCGGGAGGCTGTGAAATGAGACATATTGACTGTTGTGTCCAGAGAATCCGCACTGATTCCTTTCTGACGCGATATAGGGGCTCCCAGATCCACCCAAGGCTCCACAACTAGACGAATACCGTGAAAGATCCGTCCGTTATACTTGTCGATGAGGCGATCAGCCACTGATTGGTCAGGACATGTCAGTATTGCTCTCTGGTGGCAGCCCAAGTTGTTGACACTGTTCACATTAAGGCTGTCCCGTTTGAACATACTTTCAAAAAATGTAAAGATGAGCAATATTAAACTCAGCTTCCATTCGGGCCGATGACTGCAAACATCACCCGTTGGGGTCACTGGTCAGCGTGAGGGGAAATAAATGTCCACCCCAGACATGCAGAGGAGAGAGGTCAAGGGTCACCAGGGCTAAGGGATGTTAATGTGTTCATATCTGTGTGAATAAGTGGACGCAATAAACGTCATCGGCACAATACTATGGTCACGTGACATATATACGAGCGGTGGCGGGCACTAATGGCTCTGATGGGGGTGGAAAAAGCAAAAGTTATGCTCATGTGTGAATGATGAGTGCAGGACGCTGGAAATAATTCGTGCAATTTTGATGAAATAAAATAAGAGATGTAATAGTCTCGTCGTAGATTTTTTTTTTTTTTTTTTTTTTTTTTTTTTTTTTTTTTTCCCTTTTTTTTTTTTCTGTTCCCCACTTGGGGGAGGAAATAGTTAACCCTAATTATTGCAAGGTGTAGTGCTGCCTTTAATAATAAAAATAATAGACTCTTGAGTGGAAGGCAACCACTAGGCGAGGTTAACGCCTTAGGCGTTCTCTACCACCTAACCCTTAGAGCTCTATTATTATGTGGTCAAATTCTCAAATAAATGAGGATAAAATTCCATACCTCGGCTGGGATCGAACCCACGCCCTCCTGATTACCAGGCGAGCGTCTTGACCACTACGCCACCGAGGCAGGTTCAAAATGGCGTTGCTTTTGAACTGCGTCGATAATTTTCTCTGTTCGAATGGTCAGATATGAAACCCTTATTGCCTGTTGTTAAATAGACCATTACCTATCTGAAATTTACATGTCCCGAGAAAAAATTGTAGGTTACGAATTACGAATGTTTGCGTGATAACCACATTGCAAATATTGAGAAAACGAAGCTTGCTGAACCAATCTTAAGGGTACGGACGTAGTGGTCAAATGAGCCGTTGCATTGGCGCTCAGGACTGCTGGCAGCTGGCAAACCAAAGAAACGTACGACACGACACGACGGTAAGCATCGATGGACTATCAAACACCTCTTCAATATCATTGTAGGGAATATCATACACCTTTTTCTATTGTGATAATGAAATATCTACTCAACCACAACAAGCAATCGCCATTTCCCCAGAGCAATGTTTAAAATATTCATACATTTCAGCCAAAGAAACAAAAGAACCATGAAAAACTTTATTAAAAAAATTTCGGTCGGAATTTTTTTCAACATTGAAAACTTCCATTATTTTACTTAACACAAAGGCAATTCCATGTATACGAGGTTCTCATATCAATTTATTAAACACACGCTGATTTATTCGTAGGAAAATGAATTTCACATCTGTGTGGTGCGTGAACTTTTCCCCCCATTATTTTTCTGCATAAAGTTCATTGTTATGATGACCTATATGAATACTGAGAATACTTTCCCTGAGGTGAGATAAAACATGGAATATTCTAGTTCTAAACGTGGAATATTGGGAGTTGTTTGCCCAATGAGCGCTCTATGATATTGTGGAATAACTGGAGAAATTGATTTATTGCAATAGTGGAAGAGATTCATTCTCAAACTGAGGATATTATTTCTGAAATTCAAATACGTGCAAGGTAATCGTACGAGTTATTGAGGGAAATTGAAAGTTCTTCGTAAAAAGCCAATAAAGAGAATTGCGATGATTGCAATCAGAAAGGGTTTTCCACCATTATTTTTCTGCACAAAGTTCATTGTTATGATGACCTATATGAATACTGAGAATACTTTCCCTGAGGTGAGATAAAACATGGAATATTCTAGTTCTAAACGTGGAATATTGGGAGTTGTTTGCCCAATGAGCGCTCTATGATATTGTGGAATAACTGGAGAAATTGATTTATTGCAATAGTGGAAGAGATTCATTCTCAAACTGAGGATATTACGAGTATTTCTGAAATTCAAATACGTTCAAGGTAATCGTACGAGTTATTGAGGGAAATTGAAAGTTCTTCGTAAAAAGCCAATAAAGAGAATTGCGATGATTGCAATCAGAAAGGCAGCACCGGGGGAAAACTCGTCTGGGTGAGAAATTCGGAATAGGGTGGGCCAGAACAAAAGCAATCAAATTGTTGATTGAATACAACAAGTCTATGCGTCTCCTGGGATCCCCACTAAGGAAAAACGACATTTGTTTTCTGGAACTTCACTTACTTCAACGTCACACGAGTCCAACTTTCTTTTTAAATTTTCAAGGAAACTTGTTTATCCCTTCCGTTTTCTGTGTAATCTTCTTTTAGAAACAAAATTTGTGAAATGGGATTACCACATGCGACATTTCTCCGACATTTGTTTTCTGGAACTTCACTTACTTCAACGTCGCACGAGTCCAACTTTCTTTTTAAATTTTCAGGGGAAACTTGTTTATCCCTTCCGTTTTCTGTGTAATCTTCTTTTAGAAACAAAATTTGTGAAATGGGATTACCACATGCGACATTTCTCGCTCGCCTTTTCTCTCTCTCTCCCTCGTTCCTTCCCTCCCTCTGTCCTGGTTAATTCATCAAATAAAACGACAAGAATTTTCCGAGGTTGCTCTTCCTTATTCCGAGTTTTCCCAGGTTTGTTTCCAACTGTCCCAGATATCCCTTCTGAGATGTAGGGATAGGAACATTAGGAACTATCCTTAAAGGTACTCAAATGAAGCTCATCCAAAGGGAGTTATACCTAATATACCTGAACAGAACTAAGGTGCGTAATCAAGCAATGAAAGAAATGTCTTGACCGGTTTTAATTTTGCAATAATTACCACAGTGTGTATGTGTACTGTGTCTGTGTACGTTATACAGTCAAAGGTGGAAAAGCATAAGTTTATTCGAATAAACTGATTACAAAGGGGAGAAACGGAATACACAGGTGAAATGAGGAAGTTTTTACAATACATAGGTATTCCAGGGAGTAGAAACACGTGTATCTTATTTGGCACCAGATACTATGCCTTGGCTTCTTCTTCATCATCATCTGCATTTCTCTTTTCTTCTTCTTCTTCTTCTTCTTCTCCTCCATGTTCTTGGCAAAGAGATGAGGTATGTTGATAAGAGACACTCAAGCTTTGTTTAGAACAATGCAACTTCAAGTGCAACATTTATTCTGTGGCAGTGTTTCACACCTTCACAGATATTCAAATCGAGTGTTTACGATGGGATGCCAGAACATCATGACTTGTGTGTTTGAAATAACAGTTTTATAGAACGGAGCTGTGACTGATCGAATGTCTTTGATGTAAATACAAAGTTTGGAAGAGTATACATATTAAAAATAGATGCATACGTACCTACACAATAAAACTATAAAACACAAATTTTCTAGGTTTTCATAAATTTAGTCATAGGTATATCAAGGTATATAATTTTACAAACAAGTTTAGAATTTGAAAAACCAGTAGCACGACCTTGAGCATGAACAAATGAGTAATCTCTGGCATTCGGATAATAAACCGAGCATGCACATATCCCAATGAACAATTTTGAGGAGAGATAAATTATTCCTTCCCGAGGAAAAGAATTTAAATGTAAAATATTTTGGCGTTCATCCAGAGAAAAGTGGAAAAGTCTCTCCCCTTGGAAAAAAAAGGGAGAAAGAAAAGGCTTTACAACTCAATAGTACCTATGAAGGGAATACAATATATTATGCTCAACTCTTCTCATACAGGGAGCCTTCAAAAGCAGGGGAAAGTTTCAACTGCAAAGGGAATATTAATGACGTACGAGGGAAAAGAGACGTGGAGAGGGAAACGTTTCAAAGTTTCGACTTGCTAATATTTTCTTACCTTGGAAGAAGTTAACTCTTTCTCCTCCCACGTTTTGTTTTGTCTATTTTTTTTTACTCTACTGAAGGTATTACATAGTCAAAGAAATACTCGTGTTAGCTAGACGGATCTCCTAACTCTACTGAAGGTATTACATAGTCTAAGAAATACTCGTGTTAGCTAGATGGATCTCCTAATGCTTTTACAACTTTTACTACTGTAAGTTTAATTTTTGTTGTTGTTGTTTTATCTTGGAAAATGCATTTGTATCTACTTAGCCAGTGTTTTCAATGGAAACCTGGCTCCAACTATGCATGATTCCAATCTGAGAATTACTTTTTTAACTGAACTACCAATGTATCCATCCACCCTTTCCTTTTTATTGTAAAGTTGGGTTGTACGTACGTTACCAATACTTAGTGCTTTCTGTTGAGTAATTCTGGTTAGCCCAGTATATGGTGGTAATCCTCCTGGAGTTTCATTCGCAGCTATCATGTTTGTACGTACTTACCTCTGCCATTGTGTCACAATGTTTTCCACCATATTTCTACATTCATCTTTTTTTTGTGTTGAACTGGTTTTTTTCCTTTCCATTTCAGACTGGAAAATATTGATGATCAAATTCTATGGGTCGAATACCTATTTTTCAACAAAGATTGGATTAGGGAAAAAATTCCATCTTCATGTGAATTAGTGGAGATGCCTAAACTCCTTTTGTGTTCTTGAACTGGTTTCTTTCCTTTCCATTGCAGACTGGAAAATATTGATGATCAAAGTCTATGGGTCGAATACCTATTTTTCAACAAAGATTGGATTAGGGAAAAAATTCCATCTTCATGTGAATTAGTGGAGATGCCTAAACTCCAAGCTTCGTGAAAATTAGTGGAGATACCTAAACTCCATCTTCATGAAAATTAGTGGAGGCCTAAACTCCAAGCTTCTAGAAAATTAGTGGAGATACCTAAACACCATCTTCATGAAAATTAGTGGAGATACCTAAACTCCATCTTCATGAAAATTAGTGGAGGCCTAAACTCCAAGCTTCTAGAAAATTATGTAAAAGCTTTTTAATAACAAGAAAGCACAATCTTAAATTGGTAAAGGTAAAGTATCTATTACTATCCTACCTTGCAGAGAACAGGATCAAGACCCTCAATAATTGCTATAGAAAAGACGTATCTTCACTTTATTTATAAGAGTTTTTCTTCTATTTTCTCTGATTCACGTATATGTTTTCAAATTGCTTTCGTTCTTCTTTCCCAGTTTCCCCATTCTTGTTATTTTTCACCTTTTGTCTGTTCTTAAATTTAAACCCTATTTCGAGAATGTGTTATTTTCTTTTTGTTTTCCCCGAAATTCTTGTTATTTTTCACCTTTTGTCTGTTCTTAAATTTAAACCCTATTTCGAGAATGTGTTATTTTCTTTTTGTTTTCCCCGAAAAAAAGAAAGAGAGGAAAAAAGAAATTGTTTTTGACTTTGAAATATGGAGGGGTGTGAGAGAAATGATTGCCTGTGCTGAGGAAACCAAGAGATTTCTTCTTGTAGCCTCCTCTCCGTCAGGATAGAGTTATTAATTTTATCCTTAATTTCTCTATAAAATCCAGGAGATTGGAATTCCGCATGAAACAATAATACTTCTACTTGAAGAATTCCCCACATCTTTTGATGTTGCTTGGGCTCACCAAGTCGAGAAATAAACAGGGAGGTTTACAGTTTTATTTCCTTTGAAATCCTTTATTGAGGTTTGTTTTGTTTTACTGTGTAGGTATACCCAACTTGTTTACAACTCGGAAAAACTCCAAACTATTTCCTTTCCTTTGAATGTTTTTATGCACAAGGTTTATCAAAACAATACTTTGAATCTTGAAACTTTAACCAAGTTCAGAAAGATCTTATACCTACAGTATTCCATGATAGTACGAGTAAATAACCCTTTTCATACGAAATGTTATTTGAGGTTCAATTAGACGAATCCACAGCTTTAATGCCAGACCCTGGCAGGAGAAAGATTTATTACAAGGATCAATAAAACTAAATTGACCCCACCATTACAGTCTGGCAGACTTCTGCTAGCGTCTTTACCCTGACGTCTTTTATTCAATTATAAGAGAAAAATGCTAGGTCATTATTCATTAAGATCTCAAAGGGTAGATAAAAGTTTAAAAAAATACATCAGCTAATCAAATAAGAATGGGGATTTCAGATCTACCATTAAACCACAGTACAAGTGCTTGTAATGTATTGCACTTTGTATCTTTTCCAAGAAGGGTGCATTCAGTTTTTGCTAGAAGGGTGCCGGAATATTTCGGGATAGGAAATTCATGGGCTGGGATTTGTTGTCGTCGATAAATCACTTTTGCCTCACAGGTCATCATCAGCTTGTAAGAGGGACTACTTTGTTACTTGTATTATTATTTTTGCTTTGTGATATAATCACTGATTTTGCTCCCGATTGGCTTACCGTCGTGTCGTGTCGTACGTTTCTTTGGTTTGCCAGCTGCCAGCAGTCCTGAGCGCCAATGCAACGGCTCATTTGACCACTACGTCCGTACCCTTAAGATTGGTTCAGCAAGCTTCGTTTTCTCAATATTTGCAATGTGGTTATCACGCAAACATTCGTAATTCGTAACCTACAATTTTTTCTCGGGACATGTAAATTTTAGATAGGTAATGGTCTATTTAACAACAGGCAATAAGGGTTTCATATCTGACCATTCGAACGGAGAAAATTATCGACGCAGTTCAAAAGCATCGCTAACGACTTTGAAACCCTTTGAAGTCGTACAGGCACGCTCATGTGTAAAATTTAATCAATCAATTTGTTTTGTTCCTTTCCAGTGGCCTTTTCCTTTGATCTTCCCACGTTATCATAGGTGAAGAGGTCGATTGAGGTCGATTTTCAATTTAAACTAATGCATCACCTGTATGTGTTTTTTATCGAAACAAATTTTGATAGTAAAAAGTAAATAGTCCACAACCTGCCAGTTGTGATTACTCTCTCACCTAGTCTATCATAGGAAATAGGGATATAGATAATGGCATATATGAAGTATATCATCATCTAGGCAACATTCTGCTGTCCGCCCCTCACACTTCTTAATCCGGGTATGTCATCTCACAAGGCACAGATGTTCCCTGTGTGGAATTGAAGAGATGTGGTTTCCAAAACAACACCCTGGAATATCTACAAAACTCCGGTAGTGAGTTTCTAAACTCAAATGCAAAATAAACGTGAAGTAAAAGACAGAAAACTTGCATTATTACAAGGAACCTTAATTTAATAGACACCTCCAAATATTCGAGACCTCCGAAAACGGAGACCTCCCAAGAGCGGACAAAACCTCTGGGACTGAGGGATAACAGAAGAGGTCACCGTCCTATACTTGTAGGAACTCGTACCCTTTTAGCTTTTTAGGAATCCCTGTCAAACATTGAAGTGCTGTTGTAGACTATCCTATTTTTAGCTTGAAACAATTCACTGACAAAAACATCCCTCATTCATTTCACAATAATTATAGGAAGAAGAGGGAGGGGAGTAACCAACACAGTATAACATTATAGTAATTAATCAAAATGTATAAAAAAAAAAATATATATATATTATTATGTTATCCCGGACCATCTAGGTCTGCAGTATCCAGGTGACCTATATTGGGTCAAGGGACAAGGAGGGTGGTTTAGTCCAAGGTCTCCTCTGACGCTGGCCTTTTCGATTGGATACGAAGTTTTTATATTCAAACAGGAGACGAATTGTTGATACACTGATGGCAAACTTGAAAAACACTGTAAGTATGATAGTTTTTCCTTTCCTGAGTCATCAATGTCATCACTCGTTGTACAATATTGTACATAATATGTTTGTATCTAGATATTGTATTATACCTACAATATGTACATCACTCAGAATGAAATTTATTCAAACTTATAAAAAATACAACAAAGAAAGTGTTTTCTCTTTCTCAAGTTGGTGTCTAGCTAGCTTAGCTCTAGCAACACGGTACCTACATATTTTAGTTTTTCGTCTTATTGAAGAAATTCTAAGAAGAAAAGGACTTTTTTTTACCATTCGTATAGTCGGTACTTAGTTTTTTAGAATCCTACTTTATATTGCATGAGAGTAGGGCACATAGGAGGCCCCCTAGAGACCCGGAGTGCACATCATTATTACATTATCTCGAGAAACAAGAAAAGTACTGAGAGAACTTGGAGCGAAAAAGAGAAGGAAAATACAAAAAAAAAAAAAACTTGAAATCCGCTTACAAAGTTATTTTCAAAGCTTTTCTTCATTCTTTCTTTAAAAAGTCGACTTCTTTATTTTCAATACATTTGGAAACGGCAGAATAGAAATAGGAAAAGCCAATAA
Source organism: Diaphorina citri (assembly GCF_000475195.1). Taxonomy (NCBI): domain Eukaryota; kingdom Metazoa; phylum Arthropoda; class Insecta; order Hemiptera; family Psyllidae; genus Diaphorina; species Diaphorina citri. The sequence goes on from NW_007378203.1 coordinate 32,532, forward strand.
AACTCATACTAGGGAATTACTGAGAGATGGAGTTTCCGTTACGTTCCAGAGCTCTAGTATTGTCAACTTCACATAGCCTATACATTATGTAGGTATAGGTATTTTACACGTCTTGAAAATACGTCTTCCTAACAATAAAATCAATCGCTTTGTGAAAACAGACTAACCTATATTTTATCCCATCAATATGCACATTTCAATCTAGAGATCCCCGAGTTTCTGGATAAGCAAAGTCAATACCTACCTCGCTCAGTCCCCTTCTCTAAATCCTAAAACATACAAACATCTATGGACAACACAGTAATTATTGTCTACACGTCTTGAAAATACGTCTTCCTAACAATAAAATCAATCGCTTTGTGAAAACAGACTAGGTAACCTATATTTTATCGCATCAATATGCACATTTCAATCTAGAGACCCCCGAGTTTCTGAATAAGCAAAGTCAATACCTACCTCGCTCAGTCCCCTTCTCTAAATCCTAAAACATACAAACATCTATGGACAACACAGTAATTATTGTCCCCCGAGTTTCTGAATAAGCAAAGTCAATACCTACCTCGCTCATCAGTCCCCTTCTCTAAATCCTAAAACATACAAACATCTATGGACAACACAGTAATATTATTGTACGTAGGTTAGGATGGTTTTATTCTCTTTGCTCTTAAAACGAACAGGGAAAAAAATTAGATACCTTTTAGTAGAATTTTGATCAGCCACAAAAAAGTGCTGGCACAAACAAATTTCATAATTTTTACGCAAAATTTATGCATAATTATTGTAGGTAGGACACGTAGGTTAGGGTGGTTTCATTCTCTTTGCTCTTAAAACGAACAGGGAAAAGAATTAGATACCTTTTAGTAGAATTTTGATCAGCCACAAAAAAGTGCTGGCACAAACAAATTTCATAATTTTTACGCAAAATTTATGCAAATTTGTTAAAAAGGAAGGTAAAATTTTTCGTTTAAACTTGTACCTACCAAGTAACTTGCCGGTTGAGAAAAAAGAACAAGGGCGAAACGTTGTAGTCAAAACTATAAAAGGAAGCCCCAAGGTGAGTGGGAAAATTCAACTTTTAAACAGGAAAAGGTAATTTAAAAAGTTTCGGAGCTCAAAAGTTCATAAGTACAGGCAGAAGATAATGGACAGTAGAGAAGAACATAGAAGGTATGAAGCCGAGGTCGATATTATTAAGGACTAAGGATAAGGAGGCTAAGGCTTGAATATTATTATATTGTTTCACATTATGCTGATGGGCTGAGATACGAATGCCTATGAGAAGATACTTGGGTAGATTAACCGTGAAAAGGACAGGTGGTCTTGGTGAGGGAAGCTTTTACGGACACAATACAAAATGCTCATAGAAACAACGTACCGGAAAATGCTCACACAACGGTCGCCGATGGCACATTGTACCATTTCCCCATCCCCCACCATTACCACCTGAAAATTGCTGAAGGAAAATACGACTTGGGTAGTCAAACTGATGAAACGTTCCATCGCATCATTGTGGAGAATAGCAAGAATAGCGCAATAGCTTCATAGTTCATAACGTGGTTTATTAAAGCTGACATTGACTGTTCTATTGCAATATTTCCCGACAGGAAAACTGCAGCACGTTTCAGAGCAATAACAATTTTTAATGCGAATCTACAGTGGGGCCCTTATAGGTAGCATCAGATCTATAATTACAGCTGTAAACCATATGCCAATGCATGAAGCACGTGGCATCAGTCAAGAATTTCTAGGGAGGCTCTAGGATACGGTCTCACAAAGGAAGGCACAAAACTTACGAAGAGCTTGCTCGAACCTCTCGAAAGTAGAGTAGCAGGGTCTCCAGAGTTAGTGATGTATAACTAAATTTAGTGAATTCTTGGCAAATCTAGTGGTCTAGTGATTTAAGCTCCAAATCTAGTAATTTTCCCCTCAGATCTAGTGATTTTTAAAAATTTGGAGTGGAGACCCTGTAGAGTAGATGCTAAAAATAATGCAGATAACTGCTGACATTAATGTCATGTCAAGTTTTCACTCTTGTAAACGGTGCTACATTTAATATATACTCACATTATACAGGGGACACGGTACAGCCAATCAAAACATAGACAAATAGACATAAGTACACAGTAGACACACAGGTCTTGGTAATACTTCACATAAACGGCACAGCATCCAACACAAGTTTCAAGTGCTAATGGTATAAAAACGGTAATAATGTCATGCCATGACAACTAATCCCTAATACGATGCTCGGATACCGGATACCCTCCCTAACTGATTGTTATCAATATCGGTGTCTGGCTGGAGATAAGAGAACCAGTCCTACAGCCGGGTGATACTCGGAGATAAGAACAGATCAACCAGAAGAACCAATCAGAACTTCATGCTGAAATTAAGTGAATCGCATTATACGTGAGGATCCTAATCTTCGATACTTGAGGGACGTTTAGTAGAGGAGTTTCAATGGTAAGGTCATGGACTGGAAGTGAATCGCATTATACGTGAGGAATTGAGGATCCTAATCTTCGATACTTGAGGGACGTTTAGTAGAGGAGTTTCAATGGTAAGGTCATGGACTGGTAATTCGATAACCCATCTTCAAGTTGTTACATTTTCATTTGATGGTCTGTCTGATCATTTTCATTAAAGCGATATTGTTAGACTTTTCAATTCGCATGGATTCCGTTGGTACCATCAAAATCGCTCAGAAATCCATAGAATATAGAACTATCCCCCAGTGATGATAACACCAAACAAATCGTCAGCTCCGAACATCCAAGGGAGTGCTAAGATCTTATCGTCTCGAAATCGAAGAAAAACAGACACGATATTACAAAAGCCCGCCATTCCGAGAACGAAACTTTGGACCAAATCACAATATTTCAAGAATTAAATGCAGATGATGATGAAGAAGAAGAAGCCAAGGCATAGTATCTGGTGCCAAATAAGATACACGTGTTTCTACTCCCTGGAATACCTATGTATTGTAAGAACTTCATTTCACCTGTGTATTCCGTTTCTCCCCTTTGCAATCAGTTTATTTCGAATAAACTTACCTATGCTCTTCCACCTTCGACTGTATAACGTACACACTACACAGTACACTGTGGTAATTAGGTATTGAAAATTTAGAACTGGTCAAGACATTTCTTTCATTGCTTGGTTACACCTTATTTCTGTTCCGGTATAGGTAACTCCCTTTGGATGAGCTTCATTTGAGTACCTTTAAGCATAGTTCCTAATGTTCCTATCCCTACATCTCAGAAGGGATATCAATGTGAACAGTGTCAACAACTTGGGCTGCCACCAGAGAGCAATAGTGACATGTCCTGACCAATCAGTGGCTGATCGCCTCATCGACAAGTATAACGGACGGATCTTTCACGGTATTCGTCTAGTTGTGGAGCCGCCAGAGCCAGTGCTTGTGAAAACTAATCGTTCAGGTCAACAGATGGGATTATGTCCAGTGTCCATTCTAGTGGACAAGGGATAAGTGGATTATCACAATAGAAAAAGGTGTATGATATTCCCTACAATGATATTGAAGAGGTGTTTGATAGTCCATCGATGTGTAGGGAAAACGCCATTTTGAACCTGCCTCGGTGGCGTAGTGGTCAAGACGCTCGCCTGGTAATCAGGAGGGCGTGGGTTCGATCCCAGCCGAGG